>NC_072738.1:83859918-84159918 GCF_026930045.1 Uloborus diversus
AGCAGCAAAATGAAATACATTTTTGAATGAATCCAACCTTAAGCATGCATAATAAAAATTATCTATATGGGAAATAGGTAAATTTCGCATGCATTTAAAGTACTTAATCGCCTGCCCTTCTGACTTATTGATCGGGATACAGAACTTAAGTCTCACTGGAGATATTAATTTCTTGAAGTTTAAAGAATGATGTATTGCGATTAGCGGATATACGTGAGATACAAATTGTTTCACTTTATCCCTCCACTGTGAACATAGTTGCTTCTATAATACGAATACGTATCCTTTTTTATCTTACAGCATTTTTTCAATGACGGTTGAATTACTTAGTGGTAGTTACAAACAGTAATATTTTTCGATTGTTTACAATAAAAGTTATCGATCTGAGAGTCTTGTAACCGGAAATGCAGCTTTGCTCAACTAATTTCACGATGAAGACTAAAACGAAAAACCTTTATAATGTAGCGTAATATTTCATCATGCCCATTTCAGGAGCAATCTCTTCGTGTCAAACGTTGCCTCATACCTGCTAACTGGTTTAAAATTATTGCTAGTCAGCGAAGATGCTCCTTCAGGTGTACTATTGCTTCGAGCGTTAAAGTAATATAAAATTTTAAACGATTAAGAAATTTGTTTACGTAAAAAATGGATACATATTATGCATTTTAAAAGTTTAAATTCAAATTAATATTTCTTTACATTTTTCAAACTTTAAACTTTTACCCTTCTAAAACTATGAATTCTGTCGTATTAAATTTTCGTGTGGTTTCGAGTCTAAAGGTGCAGAGCCTTTTGCTCTACCACACATTAGCAATCCTAGTATGATAGTTTATGTACATGTAATGAACCCCATGACTATCCCCCCCCCTTGAAAGATAAACTCTATCTACGCTACTATGCACAAAAATGATTATTTTACAATTCATTAGCCATATTAGTATTTTTACCATTGATCTTTGATAACTTGGAGCGGTTTCTGTGAAACTTAGGTGAACTGAATTAGGTAAATCATGGAATAGTATAAATAACATATATATATATATCGATTTGTTTAAGGATAATACAATAATAAATTATATTTCCGATGCAATGATGTCGTGTTAATATAAATTTAGTACTCTAATTGTAAAACTGTTGAAGGTTGTACTTCGATAATACCTATCTCATTTTGGTATTTTCTCTGGTGTTTATGTATAGAAAATAGAGATCAAAATTTCGTATTCTGTTACGGTATTATTAATTGAAAACTTATTAGCGAAATGCGCAAGCAAATTGAAGAAGAACCACCGATGGTGATTTCAACGCATCCCTGTATCTTTGCAAGGTGCAATTTAAGAACTACTGAAAGACAGCATTTCTTTTTCGTTCGGCTTTCTTGCCAAACATGCTATACGCTTGTCGCTGATCGGCATTAACAGCCATTGTTGAGGATACTTTTTGTGTTGATTGCATTTAAAATATCTCCTGGTGGTTATATGTTGTTAACCATTTTCATTTGCTTTAAACCAAGGTTCACAAATACCGATAAAGTTGAATCGAATTACTTAAAGATTCGACATAAATCAAGGAATAGTATAAAGAAAATTTACAAATTGCAAATTGGTTTGATAAGGATTGTAGAACATTAAATAAATTTTCTGTTGCAAGGATGAAATAGATGTGGTTTTAATAAAAGTAGTCCAATGCTGAAACAGTCGAAGATTGTACGTCAATAATGAATGCAATATTATTACCTTACTCATGTTGGTATTTTCCTGTTATTAACGGGATAAACACTGATCAAAAATTAAACGAAGCCTTACTGTTGTGGATTTTATAATTAAACAATATTTAAAAATTATAATTAAACGATAACATTCAAATTAAGTAGCACCATGAGTAGCATCAATGGACGCCTGGGGTTTCGTAGGTCACAGTTTAAGAAACGATGTACGGCATCATTTATTATATATACGGCTTTCGCGCCAAATATGCTTTACGCTCATCACTAAACGGCATTGACGGCCATCGTTTAGGATACGTTTTGTGCTGATTACATTTAAAATTGCTCCTGGTGGTTATATGTTGATAACCGTTTGCATTTGCTTTGAATCAAGGTTTACAAATTTAATGATTAAAGACAATCTTTGAAGAAACTTCATCTAGGGCAGTTTTTTACGGGCTTTTCATTTAGACTAAATTCATAACTATAGAAAAATTAGTTCGTGCAAAAAAGAGCAATTTTATGACTCAAAAAATGAAATTAGACCTCTTTGAGTGTTTTTAAAATTCCAAAAACCCGCCTATATAAATTTCTGGGCAACAATTTACCTTTGTGCCAAATTTGGAAGAAATCCGACGAAAACTGTGAATTTGTATAAGCAACATACACACATACCCACACACCCACAAACATACATCCATTTATATATATATAGATATTTATTTTTAGTCGTTCCGAATTTTGTTGTTTTGCGCTTATTTTAAGGTTTTGGTTGATTATATTTGATATTGTATTTCGTTATTTCTCAGATTTTTACTTAAAAAGCAGAAAAACAAAACCTATTTATATAGCTAAAATAACGTGACGAAAAAAAAAATATTGTTATTTAAAGAGCAGTTTCAAACGAATTTTTACCTCGACTACTAAAATGTTTGCAATAATTTCCTTTGTTTTTCCCAACAAGATGTCTTGTACCAATTTTTACGCACATGAAACATACTTTTTTTTTTTTCGAAATTGCAGTTTAACGATTTATTTTAGTTGTGCATGATTATCCTGTTTTATAACTAAAATGTTTATCTGTCCAATGATTCACTCATAAGTTTAAAGTTCACTTCTTTGTGTCCATCATATGCTACAACAAATCCAAAGGAGAAAAACAGGAATTTGGAAAAAATGTCAAGTACTTATAGCATATTATACAAAACAACATTGGATAAGAAAAAGACACGTATACACATTTCCTATCACAACAAAGTTATCTCAATCGTGCTATAGGCTTTTTTATGCTTATTGAAAGAATGAAAAACTTTATTGACCATTTAATTAATTGTTGATTTCACTCCAAACACAGTCTGACGCAATGATTTGTATTGGACAGACTAAGGTTCCTGTATATATAAGCCGGCGCATCAGCTTAGGATCGACCATTTTCGATCGGAGCTCGTGTTTGAGTGGTTTACTTTTCTAGCGAGTGATCGCGTTTGGTGATTATTCACGGCAAGCGGTTATTAGCGGAACGTGAATTGTTTATCAAATAAAATATTATTTTCGGCGAACTGGTGAAACACGAAACTTTGCTGTGGTAACCCTAACTTCGCAACAATGAAAAATCCGATCCAAAATAGCAGAACTTAAGCTTATGCTACGGCTTATTCATATAGCGGCTCTAGATCAGACCAGTCACATGGCTCTTTTCAATTTAGTTGAAAATCTAATGTACAATCACGCATCCTTGGTTTATAAAATAAAATTCAGCAGAAATTTAAGCCTATGTTTTGAAAGGAAAAAAAAAAACTTTGTTAGGAACATGGAACATTTTTTTTTTCTGATGGGACAGCGTTAAAGGCAAACTTTTTAAGACATAGTGTGAGCCACCGATATACGTAGCATCCATTCTTTCACGTGGCACCACTATCGGCGGTTACTTTTGCCACGGCAATTTTGACGCTCAGTTTTCTCACTAGATGGGGACACCTGAGCTCACTTCGATGAGAAATTGCACTAGGAAATTAGTTTTCTAAGAGCACACCAAGCTAAACGAGTACTTGGAGAATCTTTCACATGTCGCATAATCATTTTATATGGACGCTGTCGATTCTCTGCATCTTGAAAATCGACCTATTGGAGCCAGGTTCGAACCTGAGCCTTTGGGCGTAAGAGTCCAGCTTCTAACCACTACACCACTTTGTATCCCTGCCAGAAACTTAAAAAAAAATACATTTAAAAAATATATATCTTTCAAACGTTAATGCAACAAAAGACGCTTTTTTTCTCACGCCATTACGGCAAAAGTAAATTTCCGTCAATAAACCATTCACAAAACTAGTAATACTTTAAAAATGTGCAAAATGTTGATCTATCGACTCATCTAAGCTGTAAGAAAATAGCTCAATTTGTTCTGTAGTTATTTTTAAATTAAATAATAATTAATACCAAAAAAATCATTAAAAACCTGTTTGATATTTTTTTTTCTTTTTATAGAATCGTGGTTCACCAAGCAAAAAATAATAATAATAATAATAATTTGAATTTTGACATCTTGAATTCAAATTATACTTTTCGCAATCACGAGTGTGTGTGTGTGTGTGTGTGTACGTAGGCGTGTGTGTATGTGTGTGTGTGTGTACGTAGGCGTGTGTGTATGTGTGTGTGTGTGTACGTAGGCGTGTGTGTGTGTATGTGTGTGTGTATGCGTGTAGGCGTGCGTATTTGTCAGTGTGCATACATGAGTGTGTGGGCTTGTGTGCGTATGTGTGTGCACGTATGCGTTTGCGTGTGTTTGTGTGTATGTACGTATGCGTTTGTGTATGTGTGTATACGTATGTGTTTGTGTGTGTATATGTGTGTATTAGTAGGTGTGCGTTAGGGTGTCCCGTCCATATATGAGAAAAAAAAATTTTTGAGCTACACTATCACAAGAGGTGTCAAAATTTGCGAAATTTTTCACAGATCACGAAAAAGGTAAAAAAAATGGAATTGCGTGTCATCTTGAGGGCTCTACCGCTCTTTGAAGTTTTGCATATTTTACATTTTTGACAGACCTAAACGATATGATTTAAAAAATACAAAAATAAAGTTTAGAACGCATTTTATTTAAGAAACTAATGAAACAAAGCACAAGAAAACAAAATAAACAAACTACAGTTTATAAATAATGACAAAAGTTTAGAATTTAAGCTTATTTTTGTGTCCAAAATTTGGCATTTCTGCCCGAGATTGCAACCTGGTTCTAACGAAGCCATCTCTAGAAGTAGCACACTTTGTGAAGCCTGTATTATTAGTTTAACACATCTTTCCACAGATTGTGAGTGGCAAGGAAAGTCAACGATTTCCAAGCTATTATCTTTTGCCATAATTTGAAGGTTCTCGTTAGAAATATGTCGAAGAACCGGTGGTGCTGTAACCTGACACTCTTGCCAGACAATTATTTCCGTATAATCTTTAGCAGAGAAGTTAATCTTTGGTGTTTTAAATATTCTGCGTTTAGTGCTATTTTCAGCCTCTCTAGCTTTTTTTATTCTTCGTAATGCTAACTCCCGAATGTGCTCCCTATCATCAAACAACATACTGACCAGCAGGTTTTCTGGGTGCGCAAAAAAAGCATTTCTTTCGATAACAGAATACACAACAGATTTCAAGTTTTCGGGTAAAAATCGAGAGTACACAATCATTTGAAAAAGATGTTTGGCTGCTTCCTTAAAAGATGACTTTTGCTTTATTAAGAACCAAACTAGAGCGTACACTTTAACCACGTAGTTAACAAGTAATCGCAAATTTTCTGTTGGATTAAGAGTACTTACATAAAGTCTGAGTATACGATTAGCAGAAGTAAGCCATCTCGAGTGCGCCATTTTTGCAGGTTGGCGATTTCCCAGCTCAGGACTACAGAAACCAGTTGATACAGCTTGACAAATCTCATAAAGATATTTTTGATCCGTGCTTAGTTCATCAACAACATTTTTCGGCAAATTAGGCAAATTACCATCCACCGCGCAAAAAGACAATGTCATTTTATTTTCACAACCAGCTAACTGTTTTCCAATAGGTCCGGAATATTCTTTAGGACCCAAAGTGCAACCATCTAAGGTCAAGAATAAATGACGAAGGGGTAATTCGTTGGCATGAAGCATACACACACACCATTGCAATGGTCTTTCCAAATACTCCTCTAAATGTTGAATCACGCCACCCTTCCAACCGGTGTTTATTGCAGTTCCGTCACATCCAACGCAAATCACGTCTTCTAAATTCAAGCATTGACCTTCTAATAGAGCTGTAATCGAAGTTAGAATTGCCTTTGCAGTGCCACGACTTGGCGTTGTGTGTCCCAAATAAATTGATCCGTGTTCTGCTAAAATTGAGATGTGCTCTTCTAAAATTTCTTTGCGATGGTAACGAGCTCCTATTTTCTCATTTATCAGAGTCTTGTCTTTACGTCCATCAAAGTAAATGCTTTTTATAACAATACTTCCAATATCTTTGGAAACTTCTTTCCGAGCTTTAGCTACAGCTCTGTGGATTTTGTTTTTATCAACAACTAGAGTTAAATCTTCTTTTGAAACCAAGCCGACATCAGCTAAAACTGCAGAAGCAACAGCAGCAGCAGATCGCGTCGGCAAAACGTATCTATCACAGACCATAGCAATTGTTGGCAAGATCAGTGTATTCCTATTTGTCGTTGAAGTTGATGGTGTCCCTGTAGAGGCCGTATTCGTCTCTGTTATGGGATACGTTTCTGGAGAAAATTCACGCATCGAATCGTCATCAAAATTTGCTGAGACAGAATCGTTATTTTCAGTAGAAGACTTTTTTGCTGCCCTTTCAAGTTTTCTCTGCTGTTGTTTCATTAATCTAGCTATTTCTTTCTTATCGACACCACTTATCACCATTTTCCTGTCATTTCTTTGATCCAACAAGAAACTTCTCTCATTGATGGGAACTTTTTTAGGTTTTAAACACGAACAAGACTCAAATACAGGGCACTTACAAGCCGCAACGTCGAAGAGCTTCTCAGATGACTCTAAAAAGCACTTCAGTTTATTTTCAAAACTATCACTTCGTTTGCTTCTGGGGTATCGTTTCAAATTGACGTACTTTTCGAAATAGAATTTTAATAATTGAATTACTCGTTCCTTAGTTACAATTGGAGTCACTTCGTTTGCTTCTGAGGTATCGTTTCAAATTGACGTACTTTTCGAAATAGAATTTTAATAATTGAATTACTCGTTCCTTAGTTACAATTGGAATTGAAGCTTTTGTCCAAATACTGTTGATTTTTTCAGAAACAATTTTATATATATCTGAACTGGAAGGGTCCTTTCCATTATGCATACATTTCTGTTCGCTCCTGACAAATAAAATAAATTTTATGACGTCTTTTACAGTAGGTAGCAGCCGATCATCAAGTTCCTTGTAGGGTCCCAGTATAGCACAAGTAGTCTCACTACGTCTCGAACAAATTACTTAAAACTAACAGAATCGGCATATAACACTAACAATTGCAACTGTACTTTTATAGCATTAAAATTACTTTGGCTACGAAGAAAACACCCGTGAGTCAAGTCAAGAAAGCCCTCGAAACAAGTAAAAGGAATTAGCAAGTTGAAACCAAACAAAGTCGAAGTCGTCAGTAACATATTGTTGCATGCAAATCGAGACGTGGCGCCAAGCTTCGTGGACGATTCTACTGCGGAAATGGGGGTTATTCCCATATAGGCATTTACAGTAGTAATCACCATATGTTTTTTTTTTTTTCTGTTCGTGTTGATATTACGAATCACGGTCTTTTTATTTTAGCTGTCAAGCTTTTATTTCACAGTAAATTTATAACTTTATTCACAGTATTTCTTTTTCAGTTGCCATAAAAATGACAATTTTTCAAAACTTTGACGATCGGTAGAGCCCTGAAGATATAGTTATATTCTATTTTTTAAATTATTTTTGTAATTTACGATCGATTTCGCCAATTTTGAGAGGTCTTGCATTAAGAAAAACGGAATTTTTTTTTTCGGGACACCCTAGTGTGCGTATGTATGCGCTTGTGTACAGGATATGGACGCAACCTGGATACTGTTTTCTCTGGAGGAGCAGCATCGGGAGGGGCCGGTCGACGGCGGTGCTGCAGAGGGAGGTGGGGGAAATAAAACCATAGGACGCCAAAAACGGTCAAGTGAAAAGTATAAACAATATGATTGCTAAAAAAAAAAAACTCATTTCATAGTAATGTAATAAGCTGTTGCGAAAAAAATATACAAAGGTTCAATCCAATCCATTGGGTAGTAGTGTTTATTCTGAAAATGAATTATGTATCTGAAACATTAAACAAAAACTTAATATAAAATTATAACTTATAGAAATACAGAATAATCGCATGACTCTAATATTTGATTGCAAATCATTTAGTTTGTTAGAACTAACTCCTTTTTTATTTTAATTTTTATTTAAGTTATAATGGTTTTCAAAAACGTCTAACTCTAAATTTGTCATTTTTAAAAGGATGTAAAAAAAAAACATAAAATTATACATTTTGCCACGTCTTGCTTTTTACCGATGTAAATCAGAACATTTCGACAAATCATGTGGAAAAAAAGGGGATGGCTTATCAGTTCTTTTTCCACTCATTGAACTTTCCGCGTCATCGCCTTAATGTCCATTCAGCGACTTTTCCCATTCGACTGCCGTTTTTTCCCTACTACTTATTTATATAACTGAATATCGCGTTGATTGGACGCTAGAGTTGAAAAAGGAATTTAATACAGAATAGAGTTTGAACAGACTATTAGACAATCATTATGGAAGATTTAGTTCTGTCGAAGAGAAATTGAAATACTCTTTAGGTTCAGTTACTTTCTGTAATTTCAAAGAAGTCAAAAATCTCATTAGAAATCAAATTCCATCTGGGAAATATGCCATGGATTTAAACTGATTAAATTTCTCTTTTTAACGTTTACGAGTGCCCTTTGTTAAATAAAAAATATGTGTACAATAACAAGGAACTGGTAATTTTAAAAAATCATAAAATCTGAATCATGTCAAAGAAAAAAAGGGGGAGGTGAGAGAGAGAGAGAGCAGAAAAAAAAAGATAAAATCGGGAAAATGTAAAAAAAAAAAAAAGATCTTCAACCTTTGAACCAAATCAAATAGCTGCATATAGCATTAAAATTTTCAGAATTTTGTCACGATATTAGAAAAATTTGATACCGTAACGGAAGTTTGGAAGCGGAAATGACGATTTTTCAAGCTTTCTTTTGTCAATTTCAACCTTTGTCTTTACGTAAAAGTTTTAAATCCAAGAAGGATTGACCTGCACTTTTGATATTTCACTTATAATGATGCATTTAAGGTCTAAAAATTTTCAGATCTATGAGAAGTTTTCCGATTTTTCAAATTTTTTATGTTGATTTTGACCCTTGTCCTAACAAAATTGTTTTTATTTTAATGGAGACTTTTGACATTTCAATTATAATGGTGTATTTAATATCCGTACAAATTTTCAGCTCCTACAAATTTGTCGATCATGTAACGGATCAGGTGCGACTTCCAACTTTCTTGAAAAGACGACACAGTTCTTGATTAAAAACACAGAGAATTTATTTACACTATGTACAGGAAAGATCGCCAACAACTGCTAAATTAATCATCAGCAATTAAGCAAATATCACACCACACCGTAAACTCAACGGTTACACACATAGACATGGAAACCGGTTCGCTCGCGCTCTCTTAACTAGATGGATCATCCTGTGGTAGAAAAGTGATTCCTTTTCAACCAACGATCGTCCGCCATTTGTAGGGCAAGAACTTTCCACCGCGCATCACATAAGCTTACTATTGGTTCGTTTTCCGCAATTTTCTGGGATTTTTCTGTTTTAAAATAGTACTTTCAGTGAAAGATTTTTTTTTTAATTTGAAAAAAAAAATCCTCAAAAACATTTTTCTGTTCGAAATTAACTACTGGAGGTAATTTCAAAACAGAAAATAGATTTCGCATCTTCTTAATTTGTAACTCATTCGTCTTTCGGAATTATGCGAAACATTAAAGTATACTTTTGTCTTTAACGAAAAATTAATTTTTGGGTAACGGATAAGTCAGTTTTAATCACTACGAGAATTTTTTAGGCTGCATCTCGTATATCTTGTGTGAATTCTCGCATATTTTCAAATAAAGGGATTTAAAATTAACTCGGATATATCTGTGAAGTTTACTGCATAAAATTTGCAATTCATGGGTAAATTTATATGTACTTTTGGTTAGTAATAAATTTCAAATTTAAGAAATCAAAATTGATATTGAATGGCTTTTAAAGTCATGATAACATGTTTAATTACTCGTAATCAGAATATGTACTTTAAATTGCAAGAAGTAAAATTTACAAAATATTTTTATTGAACAAAAATGGCATAAGGTACATAGATTTGTAAATCTCACATCCACTTTCGGATCAGAATCAATAACAAATATTATGAAATAAAATAATATTTAACACTTGCAACTAAATTGTTGATAAAACACGAAAATTTGCTATTAATTCTCTATTATGCGCAGTTTTTAATGGTGACAACTTTTCAACTCTAATTTTTGATTGATCTAAAAGTTTTATGTCCTTAAAAATACAAAAGACTAGTTTTCGAGAGGTATCTTCCTGCATGCGTGTGAAAAATGTTATCTATTTCTCACTAAAACTTGCTAAATTTAAACTTTTCTTAAAATTACGAGAGACCTACAAACTTCATATTTCGGTTACGGAGTCACGAAAGCAAAAAATTTACGAATCTAGACACATGCTGTACTTAACTCTTTCCATTGCTACTAAGTCATCAATATTTTTTCGTTATTACACTATCGTATGGTTTCCTAGTATCTTTGAAACTTAAAGTTGAAGCATTAGTTATCGTTATATTGTTCTAAAAGCTAGTAAATTGCATAAAACTATACGTAATCAGCTTATATGTTAACTTGTTAATTGTTCATGTTTTTCTTAAAGCAAAATTAAAATAAAATGCTGTTTGGTATAAGTTTATTTATGCTATTTTATACTTAACGGATAATTTAATCGTCATTAAAGAGTATGGTTTTTGTGAATTTTTGTCTGATTCTACTACGCTTACAACTGAGATTCTTAGAAATATGGTTACATCTAGTTTTAACGTATTGGTTTGCAAGTAATTTTGTCAGTTGAAGTGTATGCTTCCTATCTTTATCATCATTGCCATGATTGATCTCTTTAAATATGGAAATGCAAGTAAAATTGGCTAGCCCTAAATTGACATTTTTGGTTCTTATTTTGACCACACACATTTTTGGTAAACCTTTGTTAATATACTTATGGATACACTTTTCTGTTTCTGAGCAAATTTTAACACTATCCTTAGTTGGTTTCGTCAACTTTCCTTTATTTTTCCTATCAAATAGAGCAGTATGCGTTACAATATTTTTACTTCTGTTGATTATTTAACATTATAATAGCTCAAACTAAATTCTATGCTTCTAAATACTAACTCACTCTTACCTGTTGACAGATACATTGCTTCCTTTCTTTGCTCTATTCGTACACTTAAATGCTGAACACGAAGTCGGCATGATTGAGTTTCATCCACCTGAAAAACGCTGAGAAACGAAACAAATGCTGTTGAACCACCAATATATTTGCCCTCACAATGGCGGCCGAGTCTACTCCTAGGGAGAATCATTTTCCCCTCCGAACTTCGGTAGGCTGATCCATCTAGTTAAGTGAGCGAGAGCGAACCGGTTCCCATGTCTATGGTTACACACGTCTTTACTTCCAAATACGAAAAACAACACAGCGAAATGCCTCGCAATAAACAGAGCTAATACACTCTCAGTTCGAATTCTCAATCGAAACTAACTTTTTATCCAGCGTAACGGCTTATATACACACCGAAAAGAGAGCTCTCAAATATTCCACAAGATTCGAAATGCTTCTCGAAAATAGTAGACCGCTATTTTATTTCTTCTTTTTATTCATTCACGAATCTTATCAATGAAAAATAGGGGGTCCATATAATTAACCGAATGTATAGGGGCTGTATATTCATTACGGGAAACTATTTACAGGTTACGTTACTACAATAATTACTATTTACAGAATTTGTAACAATAATTTTATAGAAACATTTGTCTCTATTTTTTGTCGGGGGGGGGGGACTTTGAAACATTTTTTATTCTGGAAAGCGGTGGGACAGCTGCCTTCTCTTGCCCCCTCTTTATACGCACATAATGCGATGAGAGGCCAAAGTATGTTTTCATATGCAATCGGCTAACCGTTAACATAATTTGAATGATTATGGTCAGCTCCCGGTGTAGCCGAGTTTACCAGTTGCTCTTTTTAAATTCGAACATGATTTCAGTTGATTTCTCTTTGCTCGTTTTTGAACTAAACATGAATAAATATATTTAATACATAAAATAGCTAAAATCTAACAACGTTCTTTTACACATATTTGATAACGAAAGGAAGCATAGAACCTTTTTTTTAAGCAGTGTGCTTTTTTTTTTTTTTTTTTGAAATAAGTAGTTATAAAATTTTTTTAAAAAATATCTGAGGTACTTCACCTTTTTCCAGTGAAAAAATATCCAGCACCAAACCCAACCATTAAGATAACATATTTTAGAAACATTTTTAAGCAAGACATTTTATCTACTTCTCCTAATGAAATAAAACCCATAAAATACAAAACTTGACGACAGGAAACGAGTACTCGAAATTCATTTAGTGTACTCGAAATTCATTTCTTCTTATAATGGCAACAGCTACGCAACCCGAAACTTTCTTCATAAACCAGAATAAAATTTTCCGTATTTTTATTAACGGTCTCTGTAAGAGCAAACTAGAATACTGTTAAGAGAAGAAAAAGAAGGGACTTCACGTATTATATAGGAGAGAATTCTTAAAGGAAGAATGCGGAAGTTATTACCTCTCGCTATTTGTTTTTCACATGGAATTTTATTTATTTTTATCTGCATCTGCTTTCAAATAGTTACTAAACGAATTAGTAAACAGGTCAGAAAACCAATTTTGAGCATCCACAGTGTTATTTACAAATGTTTTTCGCAAATTCGCTTGCGTTTTTTTTTTTTTTTTTAAACTAGTTTATAATCATTTGTAAAACGACAACAACAATCTGCTTGTTACGCTTTTCTTCTCTTAAAATTTGAATTACAAAAAAAAAAAAAAAAGGGGGAGAGTGACAGTTTCTTGTGCTGACACATTTGTATAGTATACTAATTTACTAATAAATAACACTTTACTAATAATACTTACACTTTACTAATAATAAAGCTGGAAGTCTGGATCTCTGTGTGGATATCTAGATGCCTGGATGTCTGTGACGCGCATAGTTCCAAGACCGTTCGGCCGATTTTCATGAAATTTGGTACACAATTAGTTTGTAGCAAATGGGTGTAAAAATTTGGTTTTGTTATTTTTCTATTTCAAATTTAAGAGCATTTTACCGAGCGAATTTTCATAACATGAGCGAGCAAATTACTATCAATGGACGAGTAAATTACTATGACTTGGACGAGCTAATTACCATAACATGGACGAGCAAATTAACGTGGCAAATTATAGAGAAATTCATCATCCATTTTTTGTAAATGTATAGGCAAACGAAATGACCTTTTAATATTCCACTACGGGCAATTCCGTGTGAATACCACTAGTATATTATAAAACCAAAAAATATACATAGTTATATTAAAGGAACTATATTATACGTAATTTGATGATCTCATGCAAATATTAAATAACTGTGTCATTTCACTCATTATTGTCAAGAAAGTGACTGGTATTACGTGCGAAACTCCCCAAGATCTTAGCTTATTATTTAAAAACTAGTCGACCCATGCGGAACTCCGCACTGTGCTTCAAATCGTTTCATAAGGCATTTCGCTCTTTAAGAATTTCAAAGGAAGAACATTATGAAGAAGAACCGAAAAAAAAGTAAGCGCAGAAGAGAAGGAATGTAATTTAAAGACATAAGTAACAAAACCTCGTTAAATACAACGTTGTGATAATTTGATCACAGCTCCCCTTTTAATCGTACATATTTTCAATGCAAACATAAATGTCATTAAAAGTGTGGCTGAGTGGTGACTCGTGAAAAAGCAATAATTGTGCATGTGAAAAAACAGGTTGTGGCAAATACAGTCCTGCACATGTCAGCATCTGACGGGAAAAAAAGAAACATTAAAGAGATATTTATTGGCACGTATTCGAATTGGCGCCATTCTGACTAACAGCCCGACACCCCAACAAACCTAGCAATTGCGCCTTCCTTTTCGAAAGCTATTCATTGAAGGAATGCGTAGTAAAAAACAGCAAAAAAAGCTTTTTGCCAAAAAAAAATAATAATAAGATCATGCATCTGTGTTTTGTCATTAACCAGCATGATACGAATAAAAATTATTCGCAAAGCATGGAATTTGATTAAAGAATGACGAAGATCTCAAGTAGCGATTGAAACAAACATTCTAGAGAAGTAATAAATTTGATTGAAAATAAGTGTTTTTATCTTTGAATTTTGAACTATTTCACATAGAAGGTTGCTTTAACCGTTACGGCTTAAATGCCCTCACATGTTTCTCTTTTAATCGAACACTTAAAATTCAAAACCAAAACCAGTTGAACTGAGTCCGTTCTTAAGTGTAATTTTTCAAACGTAGACAAAATGTATTTTTTTTTTCAGCAGAAAGCAGAGGAGTAGAAAATAATTTCTTGCCAATGAAGTTGATAATACTTTTAATGCTTTATATCGTATTCGCGCGAATAAAAAATTAAAGGTTTACTGAGTGAAACTCGTAGTTTTAATCGGGCGTAGTATTTTTTCATTTGTACAAAAGGTCGAACACTGCTATTAGAAACATCTACATTTTAGCATACAATAAAAATGTTTTTCTGCACAAAAAGGATTTCTTTAGGTAAATCTAATACTTTTTTATGCTTACATTATGTTGAGTGGTCTGGATGTAGTCAAAGAACACAGTTCGATTAACAATCAACTTATCCGAATGATAACTGTAGCCTGCATAAAGGAGTCGAAACACCAAGTAGCATTCCCACTGCATTTATTTTATTGGGTGTGTATGTTATGAGCACATGTAATGCGTAGTACTAATATGAATTTGATATTATGTCGGACAGCCCAAGCTTGCCCGAAGTTCAGATAGTTTATAGCCGAACGCTCTACCGAAAAAAACTTATCAATTAAACCGAACAACTAAGTCCAGTGCTGTTAAGCTTTATTAAATTATGAACACACACAAAGGCTATTTTTTTTGCCGAAAGCGACGTAAAAAATGGAAAACTGCATTAGAACTTTGCTTTAAAAAATGCATAAGAACTACAGGCAGCATCAAGGTTTTGAAACAGCAAGAGGCGATTTCGAAAACTTGAATTTTCGACCGTAAGTCTTTTTTTCGTCATTGGACAGCCTGAAAAGTTTTAAAATGAGAGGGGATTAATATATAAGACAAGATATTGAAGAAAAATGTTTTTATTTTTGAAAATTTTTACAATTTGTTATCGCAGGCTGCTTAAACCGTTATAACTTAGATGGCAGCACATGTTCATCATTTAACGGCACGGTTAAAATACAAAATAAATTGAACTATGCTCTTTTTTAAGCGTAGCTTTTCGAGTGTAGTAAAAATGTGATAAGCTATTTGTTTTTTAGCAAAAAGGAGAAAAAATATATATTTTACCCTTCAAATTGAGGTAGTATTTTATTTATTTGTACAAAGAGTCAAAAACTCATTAGAAGAATATATATTTGAATATACGATTTATTATTTTTTTCTGAACAAAAAACAATTCTATTGTAGTCTGAAATCTTAAACCTGTTACTTATATTTTCGCTTACATTATGCTTTAATTTTCTTTCCAGAGCCAAGGCTTAAAAAAAAAAAAAAAAAAACACGTGCAATTTCGAAGTAATTTAGCACAAAATCACTGAATGTTTTCATATCAGCAAGGAGCATTTCCTTCTCATTTATTCTATTCCCTCATAGTTGTTATTCATTTAATTCAGTGTTCATGTAATGCGCGATATTTCTCTAATTTTTTTGTTGCAGATTGTCCGGACGTGGGCCCGAACACGTAATCTCTTGGTTACGAAGAGAACGCTCTGCCGATCAAGCTACTCAGCTCTGTCGGTCGTAGCGCAAATTAAAGTTATAAGTTTGACCGAAAACCTTATTCTGGTTCTTTAAAACCAGTTTTTCGGCTAAAAGAAACAATTTTTAGACCTTGGGTCTATTTTTCGTCAGTAGCCAGCACCATAAGCTATAAAATTAGCCGTAAATCAAAGAAATTGATCAAGAATTGAGGGAAATTTGCCGTAGAAACCAAAAACAGGCTACAGAAATAATATATAAGGATGAGTCGTTATTTCTTTATTAGAACACAAGCTGCGTCGTTGGCTTTGCACGGTCTACCTTGAAAATAAAAGATATTTCAAGTGACACATGCACAACAATCAGGCTCGAACAAAAAATAAATAAAAATTTTAAAACAGATTGTGATAAATATTCAAAAAGGAACAATTATGAAGCCCCCGATTACAGGAAAAGCCTCAAAACAAGAGACAGAATTTTATTTGTTCATATTCGAGGAAGGAAAAAACAGATATTTCTTCTCGGTGATTTTTTTTCTCGCTGCAAATTTTAATGAAAGCATTGTTCAACAATGACCGTGATCAACAATGATTTTCTAATTGAAGACTCACCTACATTTTAGCAGGAAAATAGTTAGAAACAATTATAGTTTGTATTCTAATTGCCTTGGAACATTGGAACCAATTTTATCTAATGCAGAGAAATCAGAGGTTTCCATTGATATTTTATTCTAATTCTTGCGAGCATTTATTTCGCCCCCCATATTGTAGAAAAACGTGCTTTTCGGGTCTTAAAATTGAAATTCGAATTGTTCTGTTCTTTTTGGGCGTTCGAAAAACACCCTACGCTCTTTCTCGGGTGCCCAAGTACCTTCCTGCGAAATTTGATCCATATTCGACGTTAATTGTGCATTTGTGTAGGGAGCATACACACATACATACATATTCTTTGTTTTATTTCTATAGATATGAAATCCAAATATCTGTGTTTTAATAGTAGTATGTTCAAAATAAAGTAATATGTAAGGTGTTTCAAAAAGAATTACACGATTTTTAAAAAGATAATAACTGTTCAGATTTTAATCCATTTCATTACATAAATGTATGGTTAGAATATGGAAAATTTCGAGTTTCACGGAGTTGCCGACAGGTAGCGCTAACTCTCTTCGCCCGCCATTTCAATGTTTGTGAAAATGGTGACTGCACGACAAAAATCGTATTGTGTTCTACGCCTTGCGAAGTGCGGGTCCGTAACAACTGTTCAGCTTGTTTTTTGTCGAGAATACGCTGGTGTTGAACCTCCTACCCCGAAAAGCACTAGAAAATGGCATAAACCATTCAAAGACACGGGTTGTTTGTGTAAGCAGTGGAATCAATCGATGCAGACATGCTTGCAAAAGTTTGGGAAAAATTTCACTACAGTGTAGATATGCTGTGCAGAAAGGTGGACAAACTGAGCACCTTCTGTTTTTTATGTAAAAAATCTTTATCTTTATCTATCTTTACTAATAATAAAGCTGAAAGTCTCTCTGTCCGGAGTATGTCTGTAGGATGTCTGTGACGCGCATAGCGCCTAGACCGTTCGTCCGATTTTCATGAAATTTGGCACAAAGTTAGTTTGTAGCATGGGGGTGTGCACCTCGAAGCGATTATTCGAAAATTTGATGTGGTTCTTTTTCTATTCCAATTTTAAGAACAAAAATATAAGATGGACGAGTAAATTGCGAAATTATCATAACGTGGAACCGTAACATGGGTATGCGAGAAGATTCACCATACATTATTTGTAAATATACAGGCGAACCAAAAGACCTTTTAATTTTTCTATTAAGGGCAAAGCCGTGCGGGTAACACTAGTGTTACATAAAATTGATCTGAAGTGTCTATTTTCAATAGCTTTCATAACATACGCATTTCAAATTGGGTCATTCTTTTTGAAACAACATGTATAATGATGTTTAATTTTGAGAGTAAAATTTTTTGATTTTTATTTACCAACCAGCTTTAGTTATCTTAACTAGTTTCGGTTTCGCATCATATTACTTCTATTGACCAATTCTACCATGGAAAGTAAAGCGCAGTATCTGAAAAGTTTTATTTATTTATTTATTTATTTTTTAAACATTTTTGTCATCTATTGTTCTTTAGCTTTATTGTACACTAGTGGTACCCGCACAGCTTCGCCCGTAATAGAAAAACTAAAAGATCTTCTGGTTTGCCTGTATATTTACAAATGTATGGTGAATTTTCTCGCCAATTGGCTTGTACCCATGTTATGATAATTTTGTAAATTACTCGTCCATTTAATAATATTTTTGTTCTTAAAATTGGAATAGAAAAAGAATCACATCGAATTTTCGAAAAATCACTTCGAGGTGCACACCCCCATGCTACAAACTAACTTTGTGCCAAATTTCATGAAAATCGGCCGAACGGTCTAGGCGCTATGCGCGTCACAGACATCCTACAGACATCCTCCGGACAGAGAGACTTTCAGCTTTATTATTAGTAAAGATATAGCTTTTTTATTTGATTTCCTCTGAAAATAAAGCACGAAAAAAGCGTCAAATTCCAATATTTTCCTATCATCATTAATACAGAATCCAAACGCGTTTCTTTAAATATCTCCGTCCTTTTGAATTTAGCGAACATGTGTTTTTTTCAAACACACACACACAAGTATAAGAATGGGAAATCCTTAAGAACCGAAAATCTCGGTAACTACATTTTCAGTAGATAGTTTTAAAATTATATGCGTACGTGCCTATTTACAACTACACAATAAAAAAATTCCGAAACGTTACTCGTTATTTCCGTGGAACTTTTCGAGATTTCAGAGGTTTTCACCTATTTCCCCGCAAAATCAAGTACCTTCGCAAAAAAGTTTCCTGAATTGCTAAAAGATGCACGATTGCAGACTTTTAACTGCTGTGAAAAACATTTTTCACTACCAGTTTAAAGGTTGACTGAGCGTGTTTATTAAGTGTATCAGATTTAGCTTACGTAGCGGCCAATCTGGATTGACGAAGCTCCCAATGGGAGCAAGTAAGTCACTGGATAGCTGCAGCTCTGCGAGGAAAGAATTGCAGGCAATCATTGGCGATGGCTGCGCTAATGCTTCTGGAGCTTTCTTGGTAAACCAGGAAGGTTCTAATCAAATACATTAAACCTATTCAATTTTTGTAGTAGGCTCACGACTGACTTTAACAGGGGAGATTTCCCAGTATTTCAGGAAGGTTACCGACTTTTATCGGAAAACGTTCCTGGTTTTTGTAAGATATGTTGCTGGTTGAAATTGGGCACATCAGCTGCCGATTATTTTCCAGGAACCTTTCTGAATCGTTTTTACAGTGTATTTTGAGGTAATTTACATACTTGAATGGTCTACATTGCAAAAAAATTCTGAAACATTACTGAGAATTTCCGTGTTACGTTTCGGGATTTCAATGGTTTTTATCCAGACATGAACTATGTGAAACTGACATTTTACTCATGTTACAATTTTAGTTGTAAAGTTTAATGGAGAAATTTAACGAGAAAAACTACGTAACAATTGTACAGTATGGATATTTAAGATAAATAAATACCTTTGTGCACAAAAATATAGTAAGAGATAACAACGTCAAAATGGACACATTTCAGATTACAGCTGACACGTGTTTCGGCGTTATAAGGAACGCCTTTTTCAATGAAAAAGAAATGAGCTTATGGATGAAAAGACATCCAACAAAAGCCCTTTTTGTCTTATAGGAATTGAATACGTACGAATAAATTTCATTTTTCACAACATATTGCATTATTTTTTAATCAAACCTAAGCATTGTTGAGAATGCAATTCCTAAAATGAATAAAAGACTAGAAATTTAAAATTTTAAACACGGGACATTGACCTTGCGAATGTAATTGATCAGTTTTTATTCACTTCATCAATAGATTGCGAACAAATAGTAAGATAACTTTATCTTCAAAAACAGCAAATTTGATATTTTAACAAGTGCTGGTTCAATTTTCTCTGCAATGCAACATCCTTCATTCTCTTTGTCTTAACATTTGTCTGATAATTGATTAGAAAACAAAGGAACTCGAAAATCGAATTGCTAAACCAAATTCTACGCTCTGAAAGTCATGAAGCAGAGAGCAGAAATAAACATTCGAATTCGGTCAAGTGTGAAAATCATACAATTAAAGGGTTCATCAAAAAGAATTTGTTAGTGGAAGACAAGAATTTATACTGGTAAGTCTTTGAGCGGTGGAGAAGTATTTTCCGAAGTGAAGGTTTAGAGTTTGTTGTGGATTGAACTTTGTGTACTCATGTGTTAGCCGAAATTTGCTTTAAAATTTGAGCTGAAAGTTTTAAATTCTTCTGTGAAATAACGTGGTTTGTGCTTAAAAGTAAGAAGTAGAGGAATGTGGGGCAAAATGAAATGGTTAAGATGACAAAAATTTTTCAAAATGAAAAAATCAGAATTTTGTTTCGAAAACTACAGTACATAAAGAAAGAACATTAATTAGGGATTAAAAAATAAAACTTGCGTTGAAACAGTATTTTTTTATTTTGGCAGTAAATTTGAGTCTTCAAGAAAAAACGAAAATGTCAGCCTTTTTTTCATGGGGCAAAGTGAAAAATAAAATATTTTTTCAATTAGATATTTTCTACTCAATTGTAAAACATATTTTTGATCAAAATAATCAATAAATAAAAAGTTAAATGAATAAATGAAGTGGTAATGAAACAATAAACAAATAATAAAATAAATAAATAAATAAATATCTGAACAAAAATAAATGAGCGAGTAAAAGAATTAATTCATAAGAAAATAAGTGAATGAATGAATAAATAGGTGAATTACTAAATGAAGGAGTGTAAATGATTCAATTTTAAATGAAAACGTAAGTAATTTATGTTAAATGATAGAGTGAGTAAATGAAACAAAGTATTTCACTTTTACAAATCCACTTTGCCCTCGTATGTACTTGACTAATTGTACAATTTATTTAAAATTAAGTAAGCTTGATATTAACTAAATCAATACGGTATCAATATTAGGAGGTTTCAATCAATATTCAAAATGTTAATAACAAGAAATTTATCATTTTGTAATAACAAAATAATTTTTCATTTACAACAAAATATTACAAAATGAGTATCATTTTTTAAAAATTTTCCTGTGTAACCAAATGCTTTAATTTTTGGCAGTATTTTTTTCTTGGCTGGAATATATTACATATGGTACTATATAGTTAAAATAATACCAGATAGGTGGAGCTAAAATCAGATTAAATATTTTACCATTTCTTATTGCCCCCTGTTTCCCTATCAGATAATCAACGTAAAATATAAGTTAGTTGCTCATAATAAAATTAGAAAACCGAATCATTTAGCGAGTGCAGATTTAAGTATAATTGAAAGGGGGACGTAAGAAACGTAGTTTATAATGAACAGGGGCAGATTATGATTCTAGTGCGAAAGGGGTCATGCTGAAGAATAACCCCTAACCCCCTCAATAAACAAACCTACGTTTTCGGAAACGAAACATGTCTAAAACTTGTCGTGTGTCAATAAAAGGCACCAAATAAGGCATAAACATAACAAATTAATTTCATAAGCAATGAAAAGAGAAGTAGTATTTTAAATATTTCACTTCAGAAATAATTAATGAACTAAATCGACAACTGAAATCGTATACATTTTATTCATTAAGTGTTTGAACACAATGGGAAAGAATTCCATTGTCGACGGTTTAGGGATGGGGTAGGGTCATGACCGCCAGACCCTCCCTTTGTATCCGCCCCTGCTAGTTGGTCATGTAGTCATTTACAAATGCAACCCTCAATAAAAAAAAATATCATTCAGCACACACTTGACCGTCATGTCACACTAAAAACGATTTCGAAACGTTCCTAGAAATTAATGGGCAGCCCATGTGCCCAATTTCTACCAGTAACATATCTTGTAAAAACCAGGAAGGTTTTCCGCTAAAATTCAGTAACCCTCCTAAAACTATCCTGGAAGCCCCCTTATAAATTCCAAAATCTTCCCGTTTAAAGCTAGTCGTGTCTTTGGAACTTTAGAATAAACATAGGTACGCATAATATGTTAGGTTTGCTTTGCCCTTCCTGATTTATCAAGAAAATTCCAATAGCAGTAATGCAACCATGGCCAAAGCTAAGACAGAATTGCGAGCACGTATCAAGAATTTTACTCGCCTGCAACTCTCCCCAAGCTCGGCAGTCCAAAGACTTATTTGATCTCTTTAGGAGCTTAATGAATCTAGACGGGCCGTATTCGAACTGAATACGATAGGCTAAATAAATATGTTCAGTTCATCTTTAAACTGGGAGTTAAAAATATATTTTTCATAACAGTGAGAAGTCTACATTCGTACGACTTGTAGCAATTCAGGAAACTTTTTGACAATGATGCTTGATTTTTCCAGGGAGTGTATAAAAACCATGAAAACCCTTAAACGATGCACGGAAATACTAAGTAACGTTTCGAATTTTTTTTTCAGTGCATTAAAAAAAAAAAAAAAAACCTTTTACTAAATAAGAAAGCAAAAATAACCTTTAGATTTTATTACTGCAAAAAATATATTTTATTCCTGTACTTTATATGCCTGTAATGGGATAGTTCTTTAAACCACTTTTAAAAAAAACGCTACACATTTAAAAGTATTTGGGTCTTTTATGTTATACACTATGATATTTTCACAGAAATTAGTGCGTAGATTTGTATTTTACCTCTCAGAAATACTTACAAATATTAGTGATTCAGTAGCATGTTCCTTTTTTTTTTTTTGTAGGTAAGCATGAAAATAAATTACTAAATATCATTTACTTTAGTTATAAGGCTCATGTGTCTCAGGGTCCAACACACGTTGGCATTTCGGTAACCAATCTATTTTTTAAAACATTTGCATCAGACATATTTTCGAAAAATACAAGAAAAAAAAACTAAACTTTTCAAATAAAGATACGCTCTTTTTACTGCTAGTAATTTAATTCTCCTTGGAAATTTCTTTATTTTTCATAATGAGATTGTGAGAAAAGAATGTATGTCGCTTTTTGCTGTGGAATTATTCACTAAAGCTCAATATACTGCACAACTCCCACCATCTCTGCTGAAAAACGTATCTTATTAAACTCAAAAAAAAAAAAAAAAAAATTCATTTACTTCCATTGTTCACATTCAATTAGTTTCTAGTCAAAAATTTCAAAATTAATTAGAGGCGTTAAATATCTTTTGTTACTTTTGAGATTCAGCTTTTCTTTCGAACGCTTTCTAACAAAATGCTCTTTGTTAAAAAGACGTTTTGTTAAAAATTTTACTTCTTGAAATGTTGTGCATTAATTAAAAAGCGACTAATTAGTAAAAATATTATACCAGGTATTATAGTTTAATTGAAAAAAAAGTACAACATGATATGAAAACCACATATTTTTCCAAGATTATTCTCTTAAATAACCGACATGGTAAAAATCGCTTTTTTTTATAATTAACTGTTAGAATTGATTACTTGTTACTTCCTTTGGTAAATCATAAAAACTTTCTTTTTTAGAATTTTCAATTCTTTAAGGGGGTCCGGAACACAAAAATCGTCAAATTTTGCATTTTTTTTTTTTTTTTTTTTTTTTTTTTTACGTGTAAAAATTAATCTATTTTTTTCTGCTTAATAGGACGTTTGAATCTTGTTTCTATCTTAAATAGAACTAAAGATATAATTATTTTTGTTGCATGCACCTAACTAATGTGTACTTAACTTTAAAACTTCAAACACGTTTTTCTCCATGATGCAATTTTTCCCGATTTCTTGCATTCAAACTTTTATAAGTCAGGTAAAGATAAAGTAATGAAACTTGAAGCATATCTTTTTCAAGCAGTTTACTTTAATTTTTATTCGGTGAATTTAAAAAAAAACGTTTATTGCAAAAATTATGATTTTTTTTTAAAAAGTATCTTCGAATTTTTCGAAATATTTCTTCAAATACTTTTTTTTATTTTTTATTGAATCAATATTTTTAAAATCGCCGAATAAAAATTAAAGCTTAGATGTTTGTGAGTAATTTATTTAAAAAAATTGAAAATTTATCAAGAATATTTTGAGTTATAGCAATTTAAAGCAACCCCATTTTTAAAATAAAAACTAATTAAATTTAAATATTTTTTTTTTAATATTTATGTTATGATTTTGCTTATTAAATAAATGGTGAATCAGTGAAAAAAAATTCAAAATTCTAAAGTATATAATAAAAAAAAGTCAAAATGTGTCCCGGACCCCCTTAAACATTTTTCGAGCTAAATAGATAGCATTTCTGAAAATAGAAAATGAAAACTTGAATTTAAACTACTTACGTAATGCAATGATTAGATTTTAAAAAATCGAAAAAAAAAAAAAAAGAAAAAACAAAAAAAAAAAAAAAAAAAACCACTCGTTGCCAATGATCCTACACACAGCAGAAATCGTTTGGAAAAACACTCGGAGCAAAATGTCAAGTTCCTTACAAAATAATTTTTCGGTAGTTACTTTTCGTTCTCAATTTAACAAATATTTTTCAATGTAAAAGTTATTATCGTTAGTGATTTTATAAGAATTAATTTTCTTAATCAACCACACATTGTCGCACCCACCCTCAAAACCAATGGACTAACACAAAACTCTATGACGTGTGCTTAAAAAATCGTTTTCAAGAAGAAAAAAAAGGAAAAGTAATCCACGAATTCAAATATTTCTCCTCATTCAAATATTTTTCTTTCACCAACGTTATCTCCCGTGCCTTCTTACGCATATTGCACTTTTCTTTTTCATTTGTTCTCTCGAAATTTCTTTTTAATCCCCCTGACCTCAATATATAAAATAAATATTAATCTTCCACTTTTGGCATCGCAGAAGGAAAGTCAAATGTTTGGATTTTTGTTTTTATTTACCTGATTTATGAAATATTGATGTAAGGAGAGGGTAATTAAATTAATGAGTTTGATAATCATGCTTAAATGATAAGGTTATTGGGATATTAATATTTTTATGAGTATTGTCATTGAGAGTTTGAAAGAATGAAAGAAACATACTCACCTTGTTTTTGATTTGAAAACGTGCTATACAAACTGTTGACAATGACTTATAAATAAATTTTTATCTAGTATAAGGAGCTTCGACTGAAAAAAAAATCACCATAATTTTTAAAAAATGTATGTCTTGTAGTATTTTATTACAAAAATGAAATGCCTTATTGTAGTACCAATATTGTCCTACATAACTAAACCGAAAGTTTTTTAGTTATTAATTTACTTATTTCGATAAGTGATGAAACTCTTATGAAATGGCCTTAAAAACTGATATGACAGCAAGAAAGTTTAAAATTCGGAACATTTGAAATGTATACATTGTAATGCAATAAATTCAGTTTTTTATATTTCTTGCATTCCAAAATTCACTGGTTTATTTATTTTTTAATGGGGTCCAAATTTATCTTATGTAATAGCAACATATTAATATACTAACTACAATGTAGAGTCTTTTAACGCTTCTACGTATGCGAGACTTTTTTTAGTATTAAAATTTTTAGGAAACTATTGGTAATACAATAAGTCATATACAAAAACATTTTTATACTCTCATATCGAGTAACTCTCAAACGCGTTGTCAATTTTTAAAAACATAGATTACACAAAAAAGTACACGTTTTTAATTGTTCAATTAATATCTATTTTCACATCACAAAAGTAACAGCAAATTTGCTGGAGAAAGAACATCATGGAGCAGGTAACATGGCATCACTTAACTTCAAGGACATTGGAATTGAGAAAAAAGTAGACAAATATTGCTCAGGCTTTTTATCCAGTTTAGAAATGAACAAAATCTGGCTTACCTCATGGTGAATCTGCACTAATTTGTTAAAATTGGTCAGTATGGCTTGTTGCTGGCGTTAACAACTGATTTATAAATCATGAGGAAAAATTAACCTACGCATATGAAGTTATTGTAATTCTTCAGAACGGGTCGCTCCATACATTAAAACGCACCAAATTTAGAGGACATTTTTATCCCCAATGTGTTCAAGTCAATCTATGAATCAAATCAGTGAGGCATTTTGAATCCTAGTGTGTCCCAAACAGTTAAACCAATGTATCAATCAGATGGGACATTTTTATCACATAGTGTATACCAAACTTAAAATAGATGCATTAAATCAGTGAGGAATATTGAATCCCAGTGAGTTTAAAACAGTAAATTCAGTGCATCAAATCGGTGGAACATTTTTATTCCCAGTATTTCTCTAACAATCAAACCAATGTATTCATTAGATGGGGCATTTTTAATTCCACTGTGTCCCAAACCAATAGATCAATGCATAAAATCCGTGGAAATTTTTTAATCCCAGTGCATCCCAAACAGTTAATCCAATGTATCAATTGGATGGAAAATTTTTAATCCCATTGTATATCAAGCAGTAAGTCAATGCATCAAATCAGTGAGGCATTTTGAATCCCAGTGTGTTAAAAACAGTAAATTCATTGCATCAAATCGGCGGAACATTTTTATTCCCAGTATGTCTCTAGCAGTACAATGTATTCATTAGTGAGACATTTTTAATTCCACTGTGTCCTAAGGAGTCGAATCAGTGAATCACCTCGGTAAGAAGTGTTTAACCTCAATGTGTCCCAAAGAGACTAAAATCAATTTATTTTTTTCACTGAATTCCTATATTCATCATTCTTCCGACTAAATTTGAAACAAAGCTCAAAAGTTCCATTGTTATGTTCCAAGAAACGCGGTAAGCAAAATCGTACTTTGTCGTTTCACCAGCACCATTCTTATCGATGCGTCATTTTAAACAACAAAAGTCATCAAAATCCGCAACGTATGGACAGTGATTAATGGATAATTTACACGACTGTGCCTCAAACGTCGAAAGCTAGCGAAGATGATTTATGCCACCCGTCCAGAAAAAGGAAGTTAACTTATCTAGCCCTTTCTCAGCCATTGCTTCTTCCGTATCATCTCCTTTTCTGAGCAGCATTTCGTCATTTTTATCTTTGTTCCGAATGTGCTGCTACAGTTGCTGAACTAATAAAGATTAAGTCCCTAATCGTGGCTTATTTCAGATAAGTTGGGACATGATGAATGTTGCTAGAAATGTCTTTGCTGGTAGTGTTTAGCATTGGCATGAAAAAAATATTTTTTATAAATTTTTTTTCTCCAGTGCTCCAGATTTACATTTCATTGCATAAAACAGCGGTGGACACCTTTTTTCTTTCATCCGAGGGCTGCACCTTATATTCAGATGAATCTCGAGGGTCGTAACACACATAAAGTTTAAATTTTTTCTGGATAACATACCGAAACAAGGAAAACGGAAGAAAGTTACAAACTAAGAATTGATGTTTTTACACTGTAAAGACGATGCAGAAACGTTCCTGGAAAATAAAAGGCAGCTGATGTGCCCAATTTCTGCCAGTAATATATCTTGCAAAAATCAGGAACGTTTTCCGCTAAAAATCAGTTACCACCCTGAAATTATCCTGAAGCTTCCTGAAAAATTTCGAAACCTTCCCGTTTAAAGCCAGTCGTGTCTCTGGAATATTAGAGCAAATTTAGGAATGTAAAATATGATAGATTGGCTACCTTCCTGATTTATGAAGGAAGTTCCAAAATCAGTATTGCAAACATGGCCAAAGCTATGACAGAATCGTAAGTTCATACAAAGATTTTTACTCACCTGTAATTCTTGCAAAGCTACGTGGTCCATGGACTTAATCACTTCCTTTGGAAAATTATTCAGTTTGGACGGGCCGTAATCGAACTGAAACCGATGCACTTTGCAAATACGCTCAGTTGATATTTAAGCTGGGAGATAAAAATATTCTTCACAGCAGTGAAAAATCTGCATTCATGCAATTTGTAGAAATTCAGGAAACTGTTTTGACAATGATGCTTAACTTTCCCGTAAGTGGATAAAAACAATTGAAATCCCGAAAGGTAACTTGGAAATACTCAGTAACGTGTCGGAAGTTTTTAAAGTGCAGTACTACATGTTTATTTGATCAATACCAAGTTTTCCTCTTTTTTAGGAACCAATTTCTGGTTATTTGACTCCAAGAGTGCTACAATCATTCGCAATACACCGGGCGAAGATAATCAGTTCGTTTTGCATTGTTCCAAAGTATATTTTTCGACTCGTAACATTGAATATAGCAACGGGCAACATGGACCAGCTTCGCCGGCTCCATATGAGGCAGTATGGAACGAAGGGATGTAAGTGACAAAATTAAAAATTTGGAGACGACCAGTACAAATGGTAGATGAACCTCTCCTCTGTCTCAGCTTCGCCGGCTCCATATGAGGCAGTAAGGAACAAAGGGATGTAAGTGACAAAATTAAAAAATTGGAGACAACCAGTACAAATGGAAGATGAACCTCTCGTCTGTCTCAGCTTCGCCGGCTCCATATGAGGCAGTAAGGAACAAAGGGATGTAAGTGACAAAATTAAAAAATTGGAGACAACCAGTACAAATGGAAGATGAACCTCTCGTCTGTCTCAGCTTCGCCGGCTCCATATGAAGCAGTAAGGAACAAAGGGATGTAAGTGACAAAATTAAAAAATTGGAGACAACCAGTACAAATGGTAGATGAACCTACCTCTCGTCTGTCTCAGCTTCGCCGGCTCCATATGAAGCAGTAAGGAACAAAGGGATGTAAGTGACAAAATTAAAAATTTGGAGACAACCAGTACAAACGGTAGATGAACCTCTCTTTTGTATTGGGGCAAGAAATGGTGCTCGTAGGTCTAGTATGTTCTGTTATAGAGCGTGAATTAGAAAAAAAATCATTGAAAACGCAACTAGGACCGCAACTTTAAACGCGTTTTCCTGTTTTAGCCCAACACAAAATTCTGACTTTGTTTCCATACAAGAATTTTATGTTTCCTCTTGCAAAAACATACATATAACAAAAATCAATGCAACATATTGTACAAGCAGAGCGAATTAGTTAAAATGCACTATAATTTTAAACGCTTAAGCAGACATATTTCTGGAAAATGTTTTTTATAACAGCACTTTTGTTCAAAAAGTGCATTAAACCATGTTGAAAAAATACTTAGTTCACTTCTAATTGCAATGAAAATAGATTAAATGGTACTCGTTTTCGAATAAACATATCAATAGCAATAAAACATTGCTTGCCCAGAGTTTCTGGAGTTTGTTTTTTTTCTATCACGTACCCGATATCTTAAAAAGAAAAAAAAAAACAACTATAAAAGAACCCTTTAAAAGAAGCTTCAAAATAAGGATGCCTAGTTATTTATTAGTGGTCTGTGTTGAACATAACAGCAATTTAGCTCTTCCCATAAAAGTCGAGAAAAAAAAAGTGTACAGATATATATACACAAAAACTCGAAAGGCGGAAACCAATTTTGGGAAAAAGTTTTTCTGCACTAATTTATTCAAGCAGCAATTTCTGTCGGAACATTAGATCGCACCCCTTCTTCTTCTTTTTTTTTTTTTTTTTTTTTTTGTTACTATTATTTTCCATTTCCCGTGGAAAACAACCAATTTCTCTTCTTCTTTAATTTTTACTTAGTTTTCTGTTTCGATGTTGTTGGAAAATCGGCAACGAAAGAAAGTAAATTATTAGCTTTTTTTTTTTTTTTTTTTTTGCAAATTGATGGTTAAAAGATCAAATTTGATAACCTTATTTTTTACGTGATTAAAAAATTTTTTTTCATTTTTAACTATTTCCTTGTAAATTAGTTTAGATGACACATTATTTTTTTTAAAGGTATTTTTGTTTTTAATTAGACACAAAAAAAAAACTCCCTATGCACCACATAGTATCACATAGGGCCCGAAGGTAAGAGGCACAACAGTACAAAATACACAAAATAAAATGAGCACAACATACAAACAATTAACAACGAATAGAGAAGAAAACACACACACACATACAAAAGGTCAAACAACTGAATAAATAAAACGTTTAAAAAGAGAAAAAGTCTCGACGCTCTGAACCAGAGCAGAAGGAACAGGAGGCCAAAAAACGGACAACTTCCTCAACTCCCGCATAAGAATTTCTCTCTGGGGGTTAAAACGATTGCAACGAAACAACAAGTGTTCTGGACTTTCAATATCCTGTCCACAATCACACACGTTACTAGTAGAAATATTAAATTTATACAAGTACTCTTTGAAATTACCATGCCCAGTAAGAAACTGAGTGACAAAAAAATCAGTTTTGAGGTGTTGCCGTTTCAATCTAAAGAAAATAGTGGGAAGGAAGCGCTTGGTCCATTTTCCCTTACTTGAAGACAGATACTCTGAATTCCAATCCTTAGTAGCTTTCTTAGAGTAGAACAGTTTCCAGAACGAGGGAGGATTAGCTACATCTAAGGAAAAAGGCAAACGAGTAGCCTCTTTTGCTAAAGCATCAGCTCTTTCATTTCCTCGAATTCCTGAGTGGCCTCGCACATGGGTAAAATCGACACAAATATCGTGTGAATTAATATTGCTTATAATGCTTTGAACTTCCACAATGAGCTTTTCAAAACTTCTGACATTCAAAAGAGAAAAAAGAGAGGAAAGAGAGTCACTGCAAATCAGTACTTTAGCTCCAAGAAAATTCGAGACGTGTTTCACTGCGAGATTTAAGCACAAAAGCTCGGCTTGGAAAACGGAACAGTTGTCACTGATACGGAACTGATGAATGGAGAACTCAATCTCATGCTGATACAAAACAAATGCTAGTCCGACTCTCTCATTGATCTTACTGCCGTCTGTGAAGCAAACAAAATCATAGTTGTTCAAATTAGTGACATTGAAATCTAAATCACGTGAACCTGATTATTTCAATGTAATCTCAATTTTCTTTGAAAGCGTGGCTCTGATAATAAATACATTACAATTTTACTGGCAACAACGTTATAGTTTACAACACAAACATCACATCTGTCAAATCTAAACTACAGCTTTAGTACTAAGCCTATTTTTAAAATTAATATTCACAGTAATTCAGTTTTTTTTTTGGCACTCAATAACTTTATTTATATTTTAAAGAATGCGTTGAAAAAATTAAAACAATATATAGGTTTTACAAGGAAACCTTTGTAGAAATAATATGATTCAGAGAAATGTGCAGTTAGCAAGAATTAAAAGAATATAAATGATAGATTTATGCAAGAATATAAATGAATTTATTGTTTAATTTTTAGTACAGAACCATTAATGGTTATGGTGATTTTTCACGTTGTTATGAATTGCCGTAAGAGGGCGTATTCCTCACCTATTATGTAAGCAACTGTTATGTTATGTAAAATCAGTTTGAAGTGAGCCGGCAGCCCTCATAATGCTGGAAAGAACGAGCAACTTGCAAAGTTATCTTCATTCTCTTTTAATTTTTTAGTAAAAGTTAAGTTTTTACATTTGTTTTGGTATCTGGAACCACCGATGAAGCTACAAGCGATTTTGTTTTACACTTTAAATGAGATGGTATTTATTAAAATTTTACCATAAAAACTTGTGTTGGTTAAAAACTATATAGAACTTATATGACGCTTAAGCTTTTCTATTCTTCACAGAGTGATGTATTGAAGCGTAAACCTTAGGTGAAAATTTAATTTTGTCTCAAATCTCTACCATTCTAATGCCTACTATTATTTTAATTCTACAGATATTTAACTACAGATTACTGCAGATATTTTACCGTGATCTGCAGTGAGTACACCATGGCACAAATCAGACAAATCATACATTTTACATCATATAAAACAGAAAAACACTCGTCTTTGGAAGTCCCGAAACCTGCACGCGATATGTATTTTATTTCTATTGTATCACTAAAATAGAAATAGTTTCCCGATAAAGTATTATCAGTTAGAAAACAAAAGAGACGGAAACCCTTGAGTTCATATAAAAATGCAAATATACACTAAAAAAATTCGGAAACGTTACTGGTTATTCCTGTATGACGTCTCGGGATTTCAGACGATTTCACCTATTTCCCCGCAAAAACAAGTATCTTCACAAAAAAGTTTCCTGAATCGCTACAAGTTGCAAGCCTACAGACTTTTCACTGTTGTGGAAAATATTTTTAGCAACCAGTTTAAAGATTGAATGAGCGTGTTTATTAAGTGCCTCGGCATAAGGTTGCTCACGGCCTGTCCAGATTGACTAAGCTCCCAGGGAGAGCGAAAAAGTCAACGGATAGCTACAGCTTTGCAAGGCAGGAGTTGCAAGCAAGAGAATTGCTTACCTCTTGCATAGCCGTGGCCGCTCTGTTTTTTATGGAGTCTTCTTGGTAAACCAGGAAGGCTGTAATCAATTACACTGAACTTACTTAATTTTTCTAGAGATATGACTTGCTTTAACAAGGGAGATTTCGCTTTTCTTCAGAAAATTTCAAAGTTAATTTCAGAAAGGTTACTGATTTTTAGCGTAAAACGTTCCTGGTTTTTCCAAGATATGTTACTGGTTGAAATTGGGCACATCAGCTGCCTATTACTTTCCAGGAACGTTTCTGAATCGTTTTTACAGTGTATAGGGTAATGGTACCAGTTACAGACATGCTTAAGGCAGCGCTGTCAGCGGTTTTTAATGCATTTAGACTTTTGAAACGATTTTTCTCTCACGAAACTACACTCATCTAACGTTTGGCTGCTTCTGGATCTTCTGAGTAAGTTAATTCTAATTTTATTTGCTCAATTTGAAAAAACCGCTGAACCCCTAGTAAGACACCGAAAAATATGAAGATACCTAGTAATAGATAGGAGGAAGAAAATATTTTTGGACAAAATCCCCTTAATCTCTTCAAAATGGGCAAAAGTTCTAAATTTTTAAAACTCAAGCCTTATTTAATTCAAATGAACATGAAACACCAGCTGACCTCGTGGTAGCTGTTCATAATCCTCCACCACTGACTTTTAAATACCAACTGCCTCATGAAATTCACTCTGATAACACTAAATTGCTGCACCGTATTCATAAGTCACCACAACAACATCAGTTTTACTTGCCTAAAATTCTTATTATTTAAATCCAACGTATGACTGTCTGTTACTGGACCTTTGTTTGTTACTAGTGCGGTTACCCTAGATAAAAAGAAACTAAATTTTACCCATCCAAGAGTAATGTACTTGCTAATGTTATATTCTAAATTTAATAGTGTTGTCGCTCACTCTAATATGTTTTCTATTGCTAAAATGCAAATTAAGTAAATGTGTTAATATGAAACTTCACAAAATAATAATAATAATAATAATATTAAAACAAATAATAATAAAACAAATCACTGGGATGCAAAAGGGTGAAATTGCCAAAACTAAAAATTTTGAAATGACTTTTGGAACTGCTAGCGGAAAATAACATATCTTTCTAAGGCTAATAGAGATGCTGATAGTACTTAGTATAGGTAGTTGATGCTATACAACATAGTTTAGAAAAACCCTTTAACCTACAGTTTGAAATCACATTTTACTTTGAATTTTTATTTTGACACTCTTGCTCCTGACTAAAACAAGCTTGCCTGAAAAACATTTTGAAAAACCTCAACAACCGATAAATAACTTAATCTTAAATGAGATAATAAGTCAAATTAATGGCAGAAAGCATATCTTATACATTATTATTTAGTCTTTTAAGGACAATATTGCTAGTACATCGTTTTTGCATTTAATTAGATCAGGGATCTTCAATATGAGTTTTGAAAGAACCTAAGATACCCAGAAGCTTTAAAAGAGGCTTCACAAGTCATTACTATTTGCTTGATCAAAGCGTCAGAAATTTAATTAAATTATATTTTTTGCATAAAAGACCGAAAGGTGACTCTTAAAGACGGTTTGCTTCTAAAAGTTACTACAACTAAAAATATTTTAAAAGGTTTATTTTATTAATTCGTTACAATGTTGTTACTTTGCTTATTATTCATAGCATGTATTCTAGCAAACAAAAGTAGGAAAAATACTTAGGTGACCATTCCTTATCTTATTATGATGTTTATATTGCGGTAAAATGAAGATTAAATAACAATTTTGCAAATATAAATAGGATAAAACTAATATATTATTTTTTTAGCTCTTTTGTCAAGGGATTGATTTTGGAAAAGGTAAACTTAAAGGGTCCTTTAAAGTGAAAAAGTCGAAATAAATTCTATTATGGGGCATTTTTTTACTAAAATTTAGTTCCACAATTTGAATAATTTTTATATTTTCTGAAAACTGCTAAATGCGGCACTATTTATTAGATACCGAATAATAATCCAGTATATAATGCTGTACATCATCTCTACAGCCTTTTTTGTCAAAACTCTGAATTAAATAATAAAAAAAAATCTTGATTTATTAATCTTCAAAGAATTTATGGAATTACGTGAAGAAAAACAGCAATTTCAGTGCAAATATCTCAAGAGACGAAATTTTGTACTTTATTATCTTTATGTGCTGAATACAACATCTTCTTACATCATCTATAAGGAAAACGAAAAAGAAAGAAGCAGAAAGAAAAAGAGAAGTAAACATGAAAAAATGAAAATGCAATTTCAAAATAAGCTTATTTACACTTATTTATTTTGACAGAAATTTCAGCTTGAACTTTAGCGAACCTTCTTTTCTTTTCTTACGCTTGAAAAATGGTCATTTGCTCTTAACGGTTAGTTTTTGTTTTTCTACATTCAACTTTCGGAAATAAAAACATGTTTACACTAAATGAAAGTGGTGAAAATTATCCTTAAGAAAATATATGTCAACCGTAACGATCTTTCTTAGCTAAAAAATGACTTTATTTATGGTAATGAATTCGTGAAAAAAAAGGCAGTGCATGAGTTTTAGAAAACAATGTTCGTAGTAAAAAATATGTGAATTAATAGTACTGAAAATTTGCAGTTAGCAAAATAATGATGTGGATGAATTTATCGCCTAATTATTAGAGCACAGCCATTAATGACTATATTGAATTTTCGTTTGAAATAAAATGGTATTTAATTACCTACTACGCAAAGTGACGTTAGATCATGGCCCCACTAGATAGCGCTGACGCTTTTCGGGCCTTCCTAATTTATGACGTTTCTGTGTTTGATTGTTGTTTGATGACGTTTCTGTGTTTCATTGATTGGTGGATACCAATCAATGTCAACGTTTAAAAATGTGTTTATTTTTGATTGGAAGTCACCCATTTTGACCGCAAGAGGCGCTGCGCGGAACCCCTGCATCCACCAATCAATGGCAACGTAATGGAAACAGGGGTTCCCTGTAGCGCCGTCTTTTTCGCCACGAGTTACAGCGTTGTCACGGCCTGTAAGAATTAAGTGAAGCCATGGTTAGCTTATATTCGCACTGTACTTTTATGAAGCTAACATCATGGGTTTTCAATGAGTATTGAATTGAAGCATAAATCTGAAATGGAAAATTTCTTCCTAAAGTTTTCCCTTTCATGAAACCTACTTTTATTTAAATTTTATTATAACATATAATTTACCATTCTCCACGCTGAGTACAACATGGCGCAAATGGCGCAAACCAGTATGTAAAAAAAAACTTGACAGCAAGCCGAAACCGAACTCGAAACCTCCTTTACTGCATGCAGGCAGATGTCGGAATTAGTACTTCTGACTGCTCGTCATAGACAGCCCCGAAATCTACACACGACATTTTTTTCTGTTTTATGAAACACTAAAATAGAAATAATTTTCCAACGGAAAATTTTCAGTTAGAAACCAAGAGAGGGACAAATATTAGATTTCAAAAAAGAAATGCCAAAATATAGATAAAAAAAAGTAATTAAATTTTATTCATCTTAGAGAAATCTACTTGTTTATGTTGAATTCTAAATTTAGTAGTGCTGGCAATTCCTTTTTTTTTAATTTCTCATTGTTTAAATTTACGTGTTATACATACGTAACGGAGTAGTTATGAATTATGTGCGAAATGATTTGATAAGTAAAAATTTACTTTTATGATAATGATTGTCAAAAAGCGAAAAAATCAGAATCAATAACAGTGTTCTCCAAAACAATATGCACAATTGTTGAATGTCTATTACTGCCACGCGTTTCGATTTTTTTTTTTTTTTTCTTTTACTTTCTTTCACATGGTAAAGTAAGTATTGTATTCCAGAAAATATTTTCACTCAATCCTCAAATGAATGTTGTGTTGTTTTTTCGACCCGAGACTACACGTGCATGTATACCTAAGAACGTATGGACGCCCGAAATATCCATTTTGACGATCCCTGAGTTAAGTGCAAAAAGTTTTTTCGTGACATCCGTATGTACGTTTGTGTTTATGTGCGTATGTATCTCGCATAACTCAAAAACAATATGCCGTAGAAAGTTAAAATTTTGTATGTAGACTCCTAGCGGAGACTAGTTGTGTACCTCTATTTTTGGTTGCATTCGGATGTTCCCAAAGATTTTTTTTACCTCTTTGGGGGAAATTCAGTGTTAATTTAAACGCAATCTCGAGTGATGTAGAAAATGGCGGACACTTAGCGATTTTTCACCAAGCTTTTGGTCGCAAAGTTTTGTTGCCAACGACTAATTTGGCAGTTTTTTTTAAATCTGGTTTTAACTTGGCGCTATTGGCGATATTTAGAGAGTAAACCATTGAATGACGTTAAAATTACCAATATTGGGAAAATTAATCTCCGTAAAAAGCTTTTTTGCTTCGGTTCGCGACAAACTAGGGGTGAAAATTATATAAAGTGTTTCGTTGCTTACTCCAAGGCACTGTTATCAACAAATTGGCGTAAAAGGAAGTCATGTGATGCACACATCAGCCCTTTTCAAATGCGACGGCTTATAAAGTGCCCGAAGTTTGACCTAAGAAAATTATCTCTTAAGTGCTTCTGAAAGACTAAGAACTCAGTTTAGAAAAGAGTTTCAACACGGCGTGTGAATGAGATTTAATTACTAAAGGCCTTTGTATAGTTTTGGATATTTACAATTAGATTTTTTTTCTCTGTGGAGACATACCAAATATAATGTTCAGAGCACAAAACTCACTACAGTCAATGAGTTGAGGGCAGCCATTAAGGAATTTGCAAAAACACACAAAGGAATGACTCACAGCATTTTGGATTCTTATCGGTCAGCTTGGTCAGCTGTTCTTCGAATACAATGATCAACCATTCAAAGAGTTTCCTTAAATGGCTGTCTCTTATATAACGGCTCCGGAAGTAGAGGTATAACATTGACAATGTTTGCCTGTGTTTGGGGAGTTTAGTGAAAAACAAAAAACGAGCTATTTAGTGCAGATTTGAATTGGAATAATTTTTCCAAACTGCTAAGAAAGTAACCTACTCAAAACAGCACCAATTTCCCTTTCCAATTACCCAAAACAGAAGAAACATTTTCAAAGTTGTAGTTCAATTTGGCAGAGCCAGACGTGACACTAATTCCTTTCTTTTCCTACTGAAACATTTTCTATATCCCAGTAATTGCGATTGTTATTTTTTGTAATCACTAAAACAGTGATTTATACGTTTTTGAGACTCTGTACTGGTCTGTGAAATCTACTGTGCATTGCAGGTGAAAAAAAAAAAAAACCATGAAATATAAACAGATGGCTTTATTACACTGTAAAAACGATTCAGAAACATTTCTGAAAAATAATAGGCGGCTGATGTGCTCAATTTCTGCCATATCTTCACTGTAAAAACGATTCAGAAACGTTCCTGGAAAATAATGGGCAGCTGATGTGCCCAATTTCTGCCAATAACATATTACGCACAGTCTAGGAACGTTTTCCGCTAAAATTCAGTAACCTTCCTGATACTATCCTGGAATCTTCCTGAACAATTTAGAAATGGTTCGTTAATAGCCAGACGCGTCTTTAGAAAATTAGTGTGAACTTAGAAAAGCATAAATAAATAGCTTCGTATCTTCCCGATTTATCAAGGAAGTTCCCAGAGCATTACTGCAAACAATGGCCAAAACTAAGCCAGAATTGCAGATGAGTAACGGTAATTTTACTCGCCTGCAATTCTTGCAAAGCTACGTAGTCCATACTTATTTGCTCCCTTTGAGAACTTATTGAGCATGGACAGGCTGTAGTTGAACTGAAGACGACTCACTTTGTAAATACGCTCAGTTAATATTTAAACTGGGAGCTAAAAATATTTTTCACAACTGAAAAGTCTGCATTCGTACAACTTGTAGCAACTCAGGAAACTTTTTGACAATGATACTTGATTTTTCCAGGAAGTGGATGAAAACCAATAAATTCCCGAAACGTAACACGGGAATACCCAGTAACGTTTCGGATTTTTTTTACAGTGTTGGAAAAACATATATGCATTGTAAAAACATAGGTAACATACCTTACAAAATCCAGGAATATTTTCCGCTTAAATTCAGTAATCTTCCTGAGAAAATCAGAAGTCTTCTCGTTAAAAGCCGATCGTGTATCTGTAAAATTAGAGTAAAATTAAGAATGTATCATATAATAGCTCAGCATTTTCCTGATTTATCAAAGAAGTTCCAAGAGCATTATTGCAAACATGGCCAAAGCTAAGCCAGAATTGCAAGTAAGTGACGAGAATTTTACCCACCTGCAATTCTTTCAAAGCAAAGTAGTTCACACTTATTCGCTCTATTTAAGATCTTAATTAGCACGGACGGGCCGTAAATGAACTGAAGTCGATGCACTTTAGAAAAACGTTCAGTTAATCATCAAACTGGGAGTAAAAATATTTTTCACAACACTGAAAACACTGTATTCGTGCGAATTGTAGCAATTCAGGAAACTTTTTGACAATGATACTTGATTTTTTCATTAACTGGATAAAAACCATTAAAATCCCGAAACACGGAAGTGGCCAGTAACATTTCAGAATTTTTTTACAGTGTACACTAAAAACTTCGAGGATAATTTCCAGGCTTTCAGGGTAATTTCAGGAAGTTCATTGAATTTTAGTGGAAAGCGTTCCTGGTTTTAGCAATGTATGTTACTGGCAGAAATTGGGCACATTCACTGCCCATAATTTTCCAGGAACGTTTCTGAATTGTTTTTAAAGAGCAGGGGCAGACCGTTGTTTATAAGTTCATTTTTGAGCATTATAAAACGATGCCTTGTGAATAGTAAACATGTCTCCACAGCTTTCAGTGTAAATTAGTTTCAGAACAGATTAACATTGGATCACGAAATGATTCGTATTTGCGCAGAATATGTTGCACACAGATCCTGAGACAAGTCGTGTTATCTATACTTTGCATCCAATCGCTCTTCTTGTTCCAGTTCCAAAACAGAATATAACAGAAAGAACTGCTCTATATATTATATTAATTCGTTTTTTTAATTATAAAAGTGCGGTTTTTTTTCATTTATTTTTTACTTTTCATTCAGGTTCTTCAAAAAAAAAAAAAAAAAAACTACCATAAAAAGAGTCAAACGTTGGGGTATGTTGGGGGTAATTTTTTTAAAAAATATGTTAACGCGCTGTAATTTACTTTCCTTTGCTTGTGCATTTTGTAGTATTTTAAGCTTTTAAGTTTCACAGATGCTCTTTTTTCCCGATTTACTGCCTTTTTCTTTGACCGTCTACTTAAGGGGGAAAAATATACAAATATCTAAAAGCAGAAAAGAAAAAACTTTTCCATGTCAAAGAAAATTGAATATAACAAGAAAAAAGGGCTGCAAAAAGAATTTTCGAGTCACCCTTTGAACGTTGGATAACGCGGACCTACAAATTGCTTAGAAATTGTTTTGACGTCAAGTAAGTTAGAACATTATTAAGTTGGTATCAATGTTTCGAAATTGTATTTTTCTTGTCGCTGATACTTTTAATCACACAAGAGAGTACAAACATTCTGAATCATTAAAAATAATATTCGATCTTCCTATTTATCTAGAGATTTTGTTCATAAACAGTTTATTATGTATAATTGTTCTACATTGTTTTTAGATGCTTTTATTTAATTGTATAAATTTACGTAAACATTCAATCAAGTATTTTTGTTCTGATCATTATTAGTTAGTTGGGCAGTAGTAATATTTTTATCTGTAATACTTCTTTCATTATGGTTTATTGCGGCTATAATTTTATTTTCAGAAATTTACACAATTTGTTAAAGATACGATTAAAAATAAAATTTGCACACTAACTTTGTACACATTCTTGATTTTCGCAATCGTCTAAACAAGTTAAGTTTTCATTTGCACTCAAACCTTTGTCAGTGCGGTCTATTTTTTTTTTTGGGGGGGGGGGAATTATCAGTAATCTTTGTTGCGAAAACTAGCAACAAAAAAAGGTTTGAGGTTACTACCCGTAGGATTCATGACCTTTGTTCTTCTCTAGTTTTTCAGTACAGTATTGTACCAGCATATACTTGAAGACAGGTTATTACTTTGAAATATGTTTTTTCCTTTGAAATACACAAACTAGATTTGTTAATTACTGCATGTTTCAAATTTTTAAAATTACAAAAATGTATTTCTGGGAAATTTTTATTTTCAAGCCTTTTTATTGCGAATACCATTTTTAAAATAGTTAATGTTAAGAAATGCTCGATAAAATAACTTCACCATTTGTACAAGCATTAACTGATAATTTAAATTTCTTGTTGAAATTGATATAAAAAAGAAAATCAATTTTGGAAAATGCTCGCAACCATCAAACGATTTAAGACAGAACATTAGTTCTCACATTTTGGGCTCTCTTTTTTTTCAGATTATTTATCAAACAACAGTTGCTTTTAGACATTTTTTTTTTTTTACTTTTTTACGATATTTTTTAGTTATATTTAGTTCTAAAGCTTTAGTTGCTCATTTTTTTTCCTCTCTTATTCGTCATTCTTTTATCTTCAGCTAATTTGCGATTACATGATAGTCCGACCATAGAGTTTTTCGCACAATTTCCTTTCTTCAGAAAGTCATATCACTAAAAACTGTAGTATTTGGTAAATGTAATTAAAAAATCGTATAAATTCATTTGTAACTATAAACTTACAACAGAGAAAAAATCTATGATTCAGCATTGGGGATTTTTTTTGGGGGGGGGGGTGAAAAAAGAGAACTAATCCCGTGAACGAACACCCTCAACCAGCGGACAGTTGCTTTATGGCGTTTAACTTTTAGAATTCTTCCCAAGAAAGTTACTGCTGTTATTCTTAAAAGCAAATTGCGAACTGCTCAATATTCATTGATGAATTTCACCTTGTAAAAACAAACATCATTCTATAAATGGCTAACTCCATGTCTAAGTACAATATAACACTGGATTGTAAATTTTACTTTCTATTCATTTTTTCTAAAAAGAATTAAAAAGTAATAGATTCAACTTTAATATTTATGTAAATTTGTTTTTAAAGTATTTTTGTATGAATTTTTAATGCCAATAAAACTATTTAGGGGAATTGTAGTGTGAGTCACGTATAAAATGTCATGTTATAAACTAATTATATATCTCATTAATCTAGTGTAATAATATAAAATTAATGTATGTTCATTACAAGTTACAACCTTTTTTTTACTCAATAGAGGAAAGAACAGGAGTTTCTGCATTTAATACCATGTATCACTTGCTTTTCGTGTAGTGTGAGTCACAACTGAGCTTTATCCATGTACACAGGATATGCAATGAAATGGATGAAATTTAATGGCTAGTATATATATATATATATATATATATATATATATATATATATATATATATATATATATTTATATACCAATAATAAATTAAGGTAAAACAACTGGTGAAACTCAATTTTTTGTCACAATAGTTTTTTTATGGGCAGTTTAAGATTCAGTTTTAATTCACTAGTAGAAAAGTCACGCAGGGAACTAGACTAAAAACGATATTTATCTCCAAAAATACTGGATGTTGTCGAAAACCAATGATATTTATCATTTAAGAATTGAAGAATTTAGAGAAAACACGTTTGTACAGAATCATTTAAATGTATTATTTGTGAAACAAAGCATTACATTAAATTTAGTAGCATTTCCGTTTCACCTCCTTACTTGGTGCAATCTCAATTGAGAAAAAAGAGAGATGGTGATGGAAAGAATTTAAACTATTTGAGTTTTGACATTAACTTCAACTGTTATCTCTTGCTAATGCACTATTAACTATTTATTTACTACCATATAATTACGTTAGCTTTGCAATCGACACTAAAGCTTTTAAATAGTTAATATTTCAGTTGCTGTCTGTTGCGATCTTCTTAATTTTATAAGTCGAAGTAAGGTGGGAAGAAAATATATTTCTTTGATTTAAAATCAGAGAACCTTGTCAAGATTTCACCATTCACACAATATGGTCATTCATGTCAAGTTTAAATCTAATTTCTTCTGCTGTTAGCTTTTAAAACTGTATATATATATATATATATATATATATATATATATATATATATATATATATATATATATATATATATATATATATATATATATATATATATATATATATATATATATATATATATATATATATATATATATATATATTGTATTTAATAGATATTGCGTCTAAGAAACAGGAATTCTACGAATAAACTGAAGTTAGCATAAAGTAACTACTTATGCGATTGAGATACATCTGCCAAAAGTGAGTTCGACTTCCCTGCGTCTGATTTTCAGGTTCTGTAGTTTAGTAAGTTTTGGCTATTTATTTTTTTTAAAATTTTGCTTTTGTAAGTGAACCATTTCTGAAAAATGAAAGAAATGAGGAAAGAGTGCTGTTTTTTTTAAACGTGTGTAACACAAAATATTGTTTGATTTTTACAATTAAAAACTTTAAATCAGTTTTTCATTTCGCAAACAAGAGCAAGAACGCAACATTTTGTTAAGATTCACTTTAGCTGATAATTTCATGCATGTAAAAATACGGAGCACATTTTTTTTTATACATTTTATATTTTAATGGCCCCATTTTCCCAAGTATCTGAAGTGCTCAAAACTTTATTTAATCGCGCACTTTACGATATAACTCTCGTAAAAATCAGGGTTCTTGACGGAAGGAAATATTCATTCTTGAGTTTATTTCGCGAAAATCCATTTGCAGAATGGCAACGGTTATAAAACCAACAGTTCCGCCATAAAGTAGTTTTAGAATTACCTCAGCATTTGTTAATGGAATAAAATGGTCATTTAAAATTTCCTTTGGGAATAAGGCGGAAAACAAAAGAATTAAAAAGTGGAAAATCAATTTTAAAAAAATGCTTTCCCACTCGTTTTTTCCCGCCAAGAGTTTCATCGGAACATTAGTTCTCACGCAATTTATTCTTTTGCTGTTGAATTTTTTGAGATAGCACTTGCTATCAAATGCGATTTCTTTGTTTCTTCGAGATTATTTCCTCTTTGTTTTATAATCTTAGAAACGAGCTAAATTTTATCGTTCTTTTCTTGATGTCGTGTTTTCCAAATTGCTCAATTTAATCGTTAATAAAGAACTAAGTGTGTCCCACGAAATCAGATTTATTTGGTAATTCTAAATAAGGATATTAATTAAGTAGACTAGTAAAATAATTTTCCGAGTTACAATCTACTTTGCGTAAAACAATTTAAAACTCGGATTTTTTTTTAAACGCAGGCTCATTGCAGTGGATTGAAGTTACCATCAGCATTTATCACGAAAATTCAACAAAACAACGTTTTTGGGATAAATATTTTTAATGCTACAATAAGAAATTCTTTTGATGTATCTAAATAACTAGTCATAGAAGTAATCATTTTGAACATTTGTTAAAGTTGCATACTACTTTTTAAGATAAACACATGTATCACTTACTAGCTGACCCGGCCACGCGTTGCTGTGGCTAAGGTTTTTTATGTATTTTCATTGTAGTAAATTATTTAAGGGCTAACGGTAGGAGAACACCAGTCATGGGGACCTTTTTTTTTTTTTACATAGATGCTAGTTGTAAAAGAACATGATGACCTCCATGACTAAAGTTCTACTTCTGTAACCCCTTAATACAATGAAATTATTATTCACGAACGAAGATGGGAACGTTAAGCAGGTATTCTGTAATAAACGCGAGACAGTGAAATTATTCCTCCTTTTCAATTATTAGTGCTTCAATGTTCAAAACTCTTTAATTAAAACAAATACATGTAAGTACTATTATATTATGTCACATAATCACATTATTAAGGGTTTCTCAACATTCAATGCTCGATTCTCCAGCTCTCGATTGTGAAGCATACTGCCTTTGACTTGCAGGGCGATTGACATTTTCTTCTGAGGATCCTTTAAGACGACGTATTTTGGCTCTCCTCGCCGTGGACGTATGCTTCGTAAGTTGAGATCTTCCTCTTTTAGGCATTGTTACCGCATCAAAAAACGTTTGTAAGACGACATATTTTGGCTCTCCTAGCCATGGACAAATATTTCATAAGCTGAGATCTTCCTCTTTTACGCACAGTTACAAAATAAAGACAAATGTTGTCAAATTACAAGAAAAAAGCATAGGCTAATAATAAAAGTAATTATTAGTCTCTGGTTTCAACAAACCTTTAATGTGTTGTCCTTCAGAAAAATAAATACAATTGTTGCCAAACAACTATTTAAAATTGAAACAAATTACAAAATTAAACCCTTGAAAAAGTGCAAAATAAAGAATTTTCAAAATTTTATAAAAAAATACAAAAATTGCTCTATCTGCAAAATTGTTTTTTTTTTTTCATCACAGTTAAAATAAAATTTCCTACATTTTAGTACAAAATTTTTTTATCTGGCGCAATTGGTTCAGGGTCTGTTGGGTAAAAAGCACTAAAAATCACATAAAACCATTATATAAACCTTTTCTAAAACGTTTTTGAAATAAATTATACCCTATTATAATTCCTGATAATGTAGTTTTTCTAATAGTGAAAAAAATGGTTAAAATCGGTCCAGTAGTTTTAGAGCCTATACGATACAAACACACAAAACAAATCTTTTCCTCTTTATAATAGTAGTATTATAGATAGTTGCATTTGACTAGGTTTAATAGTAACTCTTTTTGAAGATTACGTCGTTACACTAATAAATTTTAAATATAATTTAATTTCTGTCCGAGACCTTTAGAACAATAACTAATTTCTTCCTTGAGTACAAATTGCTAACATTTGGGTAATATAGTTGCAAATAAAAAGGCTTTGAGAAAACTAAATACTAATATCAACTAAGGTAAAAAACAAGTATTTAAAGGTGCATTCTTCAGCGCCTATCACCATCTAAACTTATATCTATTTTTCAAGATACTGATTTTCGTTCAGGTTTTCAGTCAGACATTGAATTTTCTTCCTCATTTGGATAACACTCAAATTATTCCAAACACACCTTTTTCAAAAAAAAAAAAAAAAAGAAAAAGAAAAAGAAAAGAAAAAGAGTCAATTTACTAAAAGCTTTTTGTGTAAAAAAAAAAAGAAAAACTATAATTTAATATAAAATTGCGGGAAATTCATTCTTTCAAACTTCTGTATTATTTACATTTATTTGTATACACATATATTATTAAACTCTAAAGAAATAACTAAATAAAAATTTTATTATGTTCCAGCGGTATATTTTACTATATTTCTACTGTTACAAGAGCTGGGATTGCAAGCGATGCAAAATTTATTGCAGAATGTTCGACACCAAATGAAACCACCACAAAACCGCTATTGTGAAAGCCTTCTTTAAGACAACTGAGCAAAAACCGAGAAGTTCCAAAAATAGACTGTCAACATACTCAATAGAAGCTCCTAGATTTATCACAATACAGAAAGGATCACCAGAGATTGCTCAAAATGCACTAAGCCTAAAAAGCTCACAAACTTGCACCATTTTTATGCACAGGAAATACCTATAAAGCACAAGTAAATATCCCAGAATAAGAAACATAAATGGCGTGAAATCCTAAGCAAAAAACCATAACTTGTCGGTTGTAATAACGTAATGGTCCAAAGAGGTGAAAAAATTGGTTTGATTTCTTATGTATGGTTGTTAAATAATTATGCATCTTTGACATGATTAATAAAATAATGCGCACGTAAAAAATGTTAAAAATTTCACCTGGAAAGCTAAAAATCCTCTTTCTATTCGTGATGGAATTACGTTTAAATGTTAGTTGCAGTTTGTTTTACTAGTTTACTTACCAAAGCAAATGCGTCCTGAAATCAGAGCAGTGTTTGAAACGCTAGAAATTCAAAAGAACATTCTAGTAATTTTTGCCAATGTTTATTTATTTTTTAAAGCTACTCCAAATTTATTTAGTCACCACAAGGAAAAGTGAAAGTGTGCCCAGGGCTTTGGAGTCGGTAAGAAAATTTCCGACTCATAAAATTTAGGAACTTTTGACTCCGCCTGCTTTACCTACGAATCTTTCCAACTCCGACTGCCTCGCGACTACGAGTCGGTACTCTCTCCGCAACCCTGGCACAATTTAGGACTCGGAAGAAAATTTACTCACTCTGCCGACTCAAACTCTGCGAGTTTTAAAAGCTTTCGCCTCTCTGCTCCGACTTCGACCCTTTTAACCCAAAATCGGCCTGACTCGAATTTCAAGATTACAACTCTGACTCCACATCCAACTCGTCCTCTAACGGTCCACTCCTGTGTGTGCCTGTTCAGTCAATCGTAGATTATTCGCGGAAACATCTGTTGCAGATCCAAAGTATTGTCCGTTTTCCACGAGAAGGCACTTGACTGCGCCTTCGTCACGTGGTATCCGATCATTTCATTTCATTTTTTCCGACAGAAGGTATATTCGGATCATAGCATTTTTATGTAAAAGCAGCAGTTTTCAAAATGCAACAATAACGAGAATAGCAACAGATAAGTGAAGCAAATGATGTAAAGGACACTAAGAGCTTGTTTTGCAAGTTAAAATGCGCGTTCAAGTTAAGGTTGTCTGGTTGTCTCATTTAGAAGCACGTGGATCTGTTTACCGTTCACCCCCCGCGTAAAATTGGACCCTCGTTCAAGAAGGCGGCGCAGCTAGGTGTCCTCTCGTGAAAAACAGATTAATACTTGCAGGGCAAAATAAGAACTAACGTTTAATTGCAGAAAATTGGCGATTACTTCGGACACATGTTTCGGCGTTAGAATTCGGCGTTAGGTTTTTAATGCAAATGTCATAAGCTTATAGATTACCGATTGACGGATGCCTTTTCATCCATAAGCTCATTTCTTTTGCATTGAAAAAGGCCGTCCCTTGTAACACCAGAAGATGTATCTGCAGTAATCAGCAATATTTTGCAATTAAACGCTGTTATTTGTTATTTTCAAGCACAAGGGTATTTCTTCAACTCTCACTCTCAGAGACTTTAGAAAAAGTAAAACTTCCAAGTTGTCTCACAATTTCAAAAACCTTTATGGACATTTAGTTATTCTTCTTAAGAAAAAATTTCCCATTTTTAATAAAGCCGAAAATAGTTGCATTATGATGCACTAAAAATATTGTAAAAAAAAAAAAAACATTGCTTAACATACAGGGTGTCCTGAAATAGACTGACTGATTTCAAAAATTTATAACAGGAAAACGGTTAATGATGAAAAAACAGATTCTTGCAGAAAATTCATGCGGAGGACTGTATTCCCCCCCCCCCCCCCATCCAGAGTTCCAAATATTAGTTTAAATTTTTTTTAATAGATGGCGCTGCAGAAAGTAAGTCTTTAAGTCAAAAAGAAGAATTGAAATTCACTGATTTTACCTCCGATTGCGACACGTGGTTGCAGCTGGCGGTAGACATTTTGAAAATATTGTGCAATTTTGTTTATTGAAAACATTTTTTGAAAAACTATAATATATTTTTTTTTATCTTTCTTTGATTTACAGTCATACGATCTGCAGCGCCACTAATTGGAAAATTCTTGAACTAAAATTTGGAACTCCAGGGGACAAAACTTGCGACCCACCACATGCATTTTCTGCAAGAATTATTTCTTTATCATTAACCACTTTCCTGTTATATATTTTTGAAAACCGTCAGTCTATTTCAGGACACCCTGTACTTTCACATTTTACTCTTTTTCTATACTAGTTGTGTACCGAAAAATATTTCTTACCTTTCATTTTCAGCAGTATCATTTTCCAATGCATTATTAGCTTGCGAGTCAAATGGCAAAGTAAATGTTAAATTTCTATCAATCCTAAAGATATCCCGGATTCTCTATAAAAATAGCTGTAAAAAGCGTGATATTATTTCGAATTTGATTTCTTGCGCGTGATATGGCAAGATTGAGTTCTTCGCCTCCTTTGAGCCATCGGCTTTCATTTGCGTAAAAGGCTTTTCTTCCATAAACTGTGTTCTAGAGGGCTGACTGCGAAAGTAATAAATCTGAGATTTCTGCTTTTCAGTGTGTTCTATGCGAATGATGAAGATAGGCGTCACGTAGAAAATGGAATAGAAAATCTTTTCTTCTGCCTCTCCATAAATTTCTTTGACGTGATATAATTTTCACGGTTTTCAAATTTACGAAGGCATAAAAGGCTCTGAAAAGAAAGGTTTTATAGAAGGAATAATATTTGAGAATTTTTATTTATTTGCGTTTCATCAATTCTTAAGAAAAGACGTGTTTCAATTTAAGGAAATCGGAAGCCTTTTCAAGATTTATGGGGGACTTTTTTGGTTATTTATATTTACTGGCGACACTAACTAAAATGAAATATTCGACACAATTTCGGGAAGACAAGTTTAAACTATCAACAATATTTACTAGATTTTAATTTTATTTTATATATCTAATGCTTTTTAAAAAAAAATTACAAGACATTTTGCTTAATTTATTGCATGTTATGTTGCTTACAGTGAATGTTATTCTTTTAAAGGCAGAACTCATAGTTATAAATTTTTATTTCTCTGCATTTCATCAATTCTTAGGAAAAAAACGTGTTTCAATTTAAGGAAATTGGAAGTCTTTTCAAGATTTATTGGGAACTTTTTGGTTATTTATATTTACTGGCAAAACTAACTAAAACTGATATACTGGACACATTTTGGAAGACAAGTTTAAACTATCAACAATATTTACTAAGTTTTATTCTTGATTGATATAATTAATGCTTTTTTAAAAATAATTTTCAAGAAATTTTGCTTCTTTTATTGCGTGTTTCGCACTTATAGTGCGTGTTATTCCTTTTAAGAAATAAATCATAGTTATTACTTTTTATCTATTTACGTTTCATCAATTCTTAAAAAAAGAAGTGGTAAAATTTTCGACATGTATGCCTTTTTCTGGATTTATGTGGTTCTTTTCTTTCTTTTTTTTTTCCTTTTTTTTTTATGTTAAGGAAAACTAAAATGAATTACAGGACGCATTTAGGAATAAAAGCATATACTGTCAAAAATATTTCCCAGCTTTTATTCTAGATTTAAATGTTTGACATGCTTTCAACTACACCAAATTTTGCTTTAGATCCATAACTTACTTCATATTAAATAGTTTACAGTCTAGATGAGAAGGCTTTGGAGGTACAAATGGTAGAGTTTTATTTTTTTTCAGTACGGTACAAGTTCTTTATTTTTAGCTTTAAAGAAGTTTTGATTGCATAATTTGTACTTTTTAAGCTGTCACAGTATTTCTTTCTTATTTCTTTCAAGATTATTATGAGAGGTTCTGCTTGGTTATATTTGCTCTAAAAGCCAAGCTAAGCGAAACAATGGACGCATTTACGAAGACAAGTATACAATAAGTAAAATATTTATCAGCTTATTTTAGAGATTAGAAAATATGAAACTTTAAGTTTACAAGCGATTATTTCTTAAGTACTAATTGCATAGCAAATAGCATACTATGTATGTAATTTGAGATTTTACTTTTGATTTGACGCAACCTTGAACAGTTTTATCTTCAAATATTAGACAACAGAATGAACCTTTCTTGTTACTATTGGCACAGCAATAGTTCGATAAAATAGATTCGTAGAATAAATCTGAAGTGCAAAAAACGTTTGCCCAAATAAGTTGATACCATTTACTTTCATAAAAAATCTACTCTCTAAAATAGTAAAAATATTACGCATGTTTTATAACGTTTAAAAATATGTACAAAGCACGTTGGAAATGAGAACGAAACGTAATTTAACATATTAACCCATGACCCCACTTAATGGAGCCATGATTATTTACAGAGGGTGAAAAAAATGCAGACACTTAAAATATTTAGGCCTTTTTAGATTGCAAAATAAGTTTATAGCCAAAAACAATTTTTTTTTTTTTTTTTTTGTGAATTTTCATCATTTTTCGTGTTGGCAGTTGCGAATGCTTTGAGTATGCATAATTTAATTTTGCTACCCGGCAGCCGTCCGAATTATTACTGACAAAATATTACACTTTTGTCTGCTCCTTTGTCAAAAATGAGCGTTACCAGGTTTTTCTCCCGCTCTTTTGTTGCAACTCCAATTATTTTAAAGCTCACCTATTGCATCCATTTTTACAATTAAGGAATTAACGTGTTCATTGTATATCATAGCTGCAATATTTTAAAACGAAATAAAGTTATCACACGAGCTTTCAACACAACAATATATGAATAAAATTTTATGCTAAACAATGTGCGACTCACTAGTTTCAAGGGGGTAGTTTATAGGTCACTAACTCATCCGTTCCTGATACACGACCATGACATGTACAAATCTCGCAAGAACTCCATTTTTTGCAATTGTTCGTATTAGATAGATATTTTCAATTCCAAAAATGGTGAAAATTAAAGAAGTAGAGTAACCATATTAAAAGTTTTGAAGGAAAATAAAATCTAGAAAAGATACAAAATCAAAATTTTATGCAGTCTTTCGGGTCCCAACAGGCATATTTCTGTACTTTCAGAGCCAGAAGGACGTAAGTCACATTATGATAATTTTACAGAAGATAAGAAAAATTATTCTCTGGTGCATACAAAGGATGGGACGAGTGCTCTATTTAACCCGGGTAAAAAATTATAATTTTTTTTTTAGGAATTTCCGTTCACATCGCTCGATGCGGGCGGACTAAGCTTCTGATCAGAGAATGCACTAATAACCTGAAAAATCGTAATTGTCGGACTTACGTCAGTCTGGCTCTTGGGTATAGTTTTAAGGATATTATTCTCAAAAAAAACTTTTAACACTAACACAAAAACTTCAGTACATTAATGACTGAATTTCAGTTCAAACACTGTCATAATATTATAGCATTCTCTTTTAATAATGCAACTTTTAAGTATTTACTTCAAAAACCCCTCCTACCATTTGCCACTACGGGGTATTAAATTAATAATTTAATAAAATAATAGCTTAAAAAACTAAAAAGAACACGCTTTCGTAGCAAAATGAACTAAAAAGTGAAAAATAATCTTTGGATGATAGTAGTTGACCAATCACTTAATTTTAATGTAATACAAAAAACCGTGGGGTGCTGTCTATTTACATTTTTGCATGGATAACAAATGGAAAAAAAATCAAGACAACTGATAAGAAGCCCCCCCACTCTCTTTTGTATTACATTTAAATTAAGTGATTGGTCAACTACTATCATCCAGCAAGATTATTTTTCCCTTTTTAGTTCATTTTGCTACGAAAGCGTGTTTGTTTAGTTTTTTAAGCTATTATTTTATTTTCTTCTTTTTAGTTTAACTTGTTTTACGAAAAAATATTCATTTCAACATTGTTCAAAATCTTTTATATGCATGAAACTTGCCCAAAAAAAGCGACTTAAAGTTTTGGGTGGCATTCGAAACGTGGTCTCTCGAACTCCAAAAAAGAGCAACTGTACCCCTTAAAGTGTAATAGTCGAGCTCTAAAAACATTCAACTGCGCTGATAAATTGCCTGTGGAGTAATTGTCTAATCCAGCTAATCCATCTCAGTCATCGATGTATGTGTGCGGAAATCATATTTATATTACTTTGGAAGATTTGAGATGCATTTGAATAAAAGTTTTGTTCAACAATGGTCTGATCAGCAATGAATTTCCTATTGAAGACTCACCTAAATTTTTGCAAGAAATTAGATAAAAACTATTATATTTCATGTTCTAATTACCTTGGAACATTAGAACAAACTTTGTCTGATGCAGAAAAAATTAAAGGTTTTTGTAGATATTTTTAAATCATTTTTGCGAGCATTTTTTTTATTTTTTTTTCACATTGTTGTATTTATGCAAAAATATTGATTAAAATTGGAAGAAACTAGCAATTAAAACGAGTTAATTAATTAATTTGATTTATAGAATATTGCATTGTCATCGGCTTTGAGGTCGCGTGCCAAATTTCAAAAGAATCCGATCGCAGGAAGTGGGCGAGATTTGAACCACGAGATTCCGTTACTAGATAGCATACATACATACATACATACATACATACATACATACATACAGACATACATACATACATACATACATACATACATGCAGGTGAAGCTAATAAAAAGCGTGTTAATAAAAAAAATGTTTTTCAAATTTTATTTTTGCTGACAAAAGTAAATGCGGAGCACTTCTAAAATACATTTCACATCATCTCTGCCCAATTCTCAAATTGAATTGTGAACCGTGTCTCCATCTGTGCATTTTTGATTCTATTTTGGCTAAAAGATTTCCATTTGCACCTTTCCTTCCGTCAAAGACGCATATAATACAATAAAATGGAGATAGAAGTTTTGAGAAATTTTTTTTGGAAAATCAGATGATTGCGAGATCTTTCCTGGAATCGCACAATAGATTTATCACATTATATGTTCATGAAAGGATTTCTTGATGCAAGAGCGTTTCAGAAACTCGAATAAGTAAAGAAGATTTTGCAACCAAGCATTGAACAAATTTCTTTAAAACAGCCCAAAATAAAATCTTGTAATAACTCAGAATGGAAAATGATCAGTTTTACATAGAAATGAAAAATATTTATTTTTCAGGGTTTATTTTTTGTAATACATTCAGGAGATATTCATTCTTTTAGAGCTGTTAAATTGTACTACTTTTACATTGTTGACTCATTTTTTGAAACGTAACAAAAAAATGCAACATTTTTTTATATTTCTTTCAAACATCCGCTTTCACTTAATTAGGGGTTATATAATTGAAAAAAAAGGTGTTTAACACAAGGATATCACATAGTTACGTTTGAAGGAGGAACTTAACTTAAAAAAAATATGATTTGGACACCACACTACTACCTTTCATACCTATTAAATAATCCATGTTTCTAAATAACTCCAAAAAAAAAAAAGAGGATGCGTGTACTTATGTACGCGTCCCCATTAGATAACAGTCCGCATATAATCACCTTAACGTGATTCAATGGATAACTCTCTAAATATCGCCAACAGCGCCAAACTAAAACCAGATTCGAAAAAAAAATCATTTTCGCCAAATTTCACGCCAACAAATACTTTCTTTACTATGTAGGAGAAAGTAAAAAAATATTGTCGAAAATCAAGGATTTACGCAATACAACTAACAATTTTTTCCCAAAAATTAGAATACGGGCAAAATATTTATGATGTTATGTTTATTAGCTTTTTGTAGTCCAACTGTAGAGTATACTTAAAATGTTGGATTTTCATTTAAAATGAAATTTAAATGATGTTTATTTACACGCTACCATGTTCCAGTCTTGTAAATCGACATTGTAATTTTTAATGCAAGAACTAGCATTTAATTTGGATTTCAAACAAACGATCAGATTTTTTTTCTTCACATTGTATATCGTCGCTTCAGAGCAACACTAATACATATACTCCCAGGAATAACACTAAGATATCCTACTGTTGCTCTGAGGCGACAATATATGTGTCATATCTCCTGCAGGGATTCGATACGATGGCAGTCCTAAGTCACATCAGGAAACCAATCGGTCTAATGCTGGGCCCCTGTTAAGTGCATTTTCGCATTTAAGGCTGATTCTCTATGAATCTGATTCTTCCCAATGCTGTGAGGTAAGCGATTGCTGTGATATTATTTCCTTTTTACCGCCGCTGTAACTTTACCGTTTAACACTTCACGCTCTTGTTAGTGTTCCAAGAAATGGAAAACCTCACATGAGAAAAAATATTCGATGAACTATTTCAAAAACTAGCTACTTTTCAGTAAAAGTAAACAATGTTACTTACTTTACCCTTTAAAGGGTTTAATAAAACGTACTCTTCAATATAAATTCACTATATGAAAGGTTTGAAGATTTGCTAGTTGCCATTTACATAAACTTAAACTTTAGGCTTTAAAAGATTAATAAAACTGATAGACTAATCAAAGAAATACAGATTAACATATGTGTTATACTTGATTAGTATACCAGCTTTGATTGATTGATTTATTTTTTAAATGATGTTTTAATTTCAAATACCAAAAGTATAATTTAAAAAAAATAAGAACAAAAAAAAACATAAATTTAGAAAAAAAATTACGTTTAAAATGTAAAAAAAAGGAGGTATGTGAAAATATTAATTTTAGCTTAAATAAATTTTTAAAAACTCAGAGACTTATGCAACCTTAGAGACTTATTGAGTTATTTTTGGTATATGTGTGTTAAAAAAGAAAAAAAAAAGCTGTTTTTCTCTGAAATGCGTTTTACAAAATGTGGAAAAATCTAAAAATGCAACCATATTATTTTTTTCATTCAAAAATTAATGTAAGGTTTCAAATACATAGGGAATTCGGCAACTCTCACTTAAGGAGTTTTTTTTCATCTTGTACCGCTCGTTAACTTTCATTACTTTTCTTCAAAGTTCCGTCGTCTACAAATGAAGAGATATATCGTTCGTTTTGGGAATGACAGGACTAATGGCTTTCAGCTAATCGATTTTAATGAATGTCTGTATATAATATGGGCTTTTAATGATGTTTCTCGTAATAAGCAGTACAGGCGAAGATCAATTAAACTGTTCCCGTCTGAAACCTTTAATGGTAAATCCGCACGCATTTATTGAAATAGAATTGCATCTGTATGTTTTAATTTATTTTCCCCATTTTAATGCAAATTACAGAAGCGTAATATGTTGAGTTATTTAGGTCTAATGTGTTGAAAGAAGAATTGTAAAATAAAAAAAAAACAAAATTTAGTGTTCAAAGTTCACTTACCATCACCATATTTACCCCTAAGAGCACCAAATGCATAGTATTGTTATTGACGAATTTAACAAGCTACTGTTCCTTTATATAGTACATGCAAGGTATTTCATATTAAATAGAACAAAAAAAAAATGGCATAGCACATGTTTTGTAATTGATACTTGTAACCTAAACTAACGCAGGCTGTATTGTGTACTGGCTAGAGAAGACTGACTGAATGGAGTGAAACTCGGTACGGGCATGGAAGTACTTTCTCTCTCCTGTCCTTTCCATCCTTGTTGTGAATCGGTTTTTGTGCTGTAAATGGTCGGTCTCCCAATAAACGGGTTCTTATGGCACGCATCTACTCTGGAAGTCGGATTTCACACAAAATTACGGTACATTTGTAAATGAAGAAGCACATCTCGAATTTACAGCCTGGCAGGCATAAGACAACATCACCAACAATAACTAATATTTTCAGGAACTACACCTTACTAGCTTTTATCTGGCAAGAGCAGAAAGCATGCCGATCAGGAAATCGACACTAGAGGCATAATCGGAATATGTAAAGCCTGCTCAATATATATAGCGTTCTATAGCGTAAATTCCATAGACGTTCCCGTAGACGTAATAATGCGGCCGCATGACGTGACAGGGTTAAAGCGTCACAACATTTTGCTCAATACGTAGCTTTCAGAACTTTTCAGTTTGGAGGTTTCGTAAAAACGATTCACGACAAATCTTATCGAACACAACTTCGGTTTTGGCTGCTGGACGTCCTTGGCTCGGTTTGCTTACACCAGTTGCCCTTGTCCTGAAACTACTTTGCAAGGTTGTAAAAATTCAGTGGCTTTTTGCCGAATTTCCTGAAAAGAAGCTTTTAACCACCGAGAAACAGTAGACCTTTGTCCTATCTGAAAACACAGCATCATGCTTGTTCTTTCGTGGATGGGGGCCCTTTTGATTGTTAACTCTTCTACTGGTGGTTTCGAACAACAAGAATTCTGCCTAATGTCAGATAAAACTAGTATAATTGTAACTTCATAACACGTATATTTCAGCTAAAACGATGACTTACTGAATTTGTCCTATTTGTATTCACATAACTGTATCTATAAATATATCTATATCTATCTATCTATATATATATATATATATATATATATATATATATATATATATATATATATATATATATATATATATATATATATATATATATATATATATATATATATATATATATATATATATATATGTCTTTTTATCTATCTAATCATTTTGTTTCCTATCAAAAGTATCCAACTCAAAACTAAAAAATTTCCGAAACGTTACTGAGTATTTCTGTGTAATGCTTCAAGATTTCAAAGGTTTTTATCCACTTCCTGGAAAAATCAAGTATCATTGTCAAAAAGTTTCCTGAATTGCTACAACTTACACCAATGCAGACTTCTCATTGCTGTGAAAAATATATTTAGCTCCCAGTTTAAAGATTAACTGAGCGTATTCATAAAGTGTATCGGCTTCAATTCGGTTGCAGCGCGTCCATGCTGGTTAAGCTCCCAAAGGGCGCGAATAAGTATGGATTACGTTGCGTAGCAAGAATTGCAGGCGAGTAAAGTTCTCGATAACTGCTTGCAATTCGGGCTTAGCTTTGGCCATGTTAGCAATACTACTTAGAGAGTTTTCTTAATAAATCTTCTATTGCAATACATCCGCCGAAGTTTACTCTCAAGTTCCAGGAACACTACTGACTACAATCGGGAAAATTTCTGAATTTTTTTGGAATCTTCCGGGATAATTTTTTAGGAAGATTACTGAATTTTAGAGGAAAACGTTCCTGGTTTTTGTAAGGTATGTTACCGGCAGAAATTGGGCACATCAGCTGCCTATTATTTTCCAGGAACGTTTTTGAATCGTTTTCACAGTGAAGGAATATAAATTCAAACCAGCTTTTAAGTATTGCCCTTACTAAGAGAAAGGCGAAAAGCATTCAAAGATTTTTTTTCTTTTTATCTGGTAATTCTTTTGAAAGTTCTCATAGTGAACTGTGAACTTTGTCTTCATCTGTGCATTTCATACTTTATTTGACTGAAATATTTCCTCTAAACATATCCATAAAAAGCAAATATAATGTAATAAGTCTGATATTAAAGTTTTTGAAAGTTTCGAAATTGAATGGATATGAGATATTTCGTAGGAACTACTCAATAACCGTATGATATTACTTGACGACGACAATGGAACTTTGCAGCCCTTGGTTCTTGAAATTTCATATGAAGGAACATTCATAATATTTCTCAAAAAAAAAGAAAGAAAAAAGACCTGAACTATGATTTTTCTACTCACTTGTAACAAAGGAAAGAACTACTTTTTAAGACGAAAGATCAATCGAGGAAAAGTGTTCGCTCAGAAAATGACGTTTTCATTAGTGTACTTATTAAATGGCATCACAGTGCTTTATACTCGTCAAAATTTGTTTGCAAGTTTCGCTATCAAATGTTTGCCATTTTTCTTTTGAATCAAAGATCGATGATTATCTATAAGAATGTCAGATCAATTGTTTTAAATTGAAGATCAATGACAAGATCACCATTTGTTAGCACAAAAATTAACTTAAATGTACCAACAGAGAAAAAAAGTCAAATTTCGCACTTGCCTTTGAATATTTTAAGCTCAGCAAACAGTTTCTAGACACCACGAAGCAGTTCGAGAAATAAAGCTACCAAAGGAGCTTTTTTTAGCTTTTTAGGTTTTATCTTGTACATTTCAGTTTTTATTTCAGGAATAATGAAACAAACTTTTCTATTTCTAGCATACCACATGATTGAGACTTTTGATAACTAATTTCCACTCTTTAATTGATAGGGCTAAGTGACGTAAAATGAAAAGATTATAAAAACAGGAAATAAATGTCAAGCATTTTGTTTAAAGCGAACTCTAGCTAGAGCAATAACCACAAGCCCCGCAAATATTCGCCGCATGTATAATATAGCGAATTTTACACCACGTAAAATTTTCTTTAATAAAATTTATTTGTATAAAAATGGCTTTAAAAACATTTTTGGCAGTCCATTTTTTGACCCTCTGCTATCGTTAGTTGCTGACTGCTGCCCCAAATCGTAGCTTAAGTAGCGACGCAATGCCACTTTTTCCCCATCTTATATATTATCTCTGTAGCCTGTTTTTCTGTCGCTACGCAATATCTTCATTATTTCTTGATCAAAGTCAATGATTTACAATATAATGATTGAATTCAAATTATTTATTTGATATGACATTTTTAGAATAAAGTTTATAAAAAAATTACGCCCTATAAATAAAAATTTCATTATAAAATATCCATTGAAATAAAAATTCTTCTTCTTGATAAAAATTTGCTATTAGTAATAAAACGTTAAGCAACGAAATCCATTTGTTTTTAGTGTATTTTTTTCTGAGGGGGATGCAAAAAATAATGGTGCACGAATTTAAGTATGTGGGTTGAAAAAGATAGTAAATCACTGTTCCATGAAACGTGAAAAATCTTTCTCAAAATTTAATTTTTCTCTTTAGTCTTTTTGATATTACTTCCATCTATATTAGGAAAATATTTATGATCTTTTTTTAGAAATACTAGAAGCTGAGTAATTACTTTTTATCTAGGTTTTGCATTAAAAGAATTATAGCAGTTTTTTTCATGCGGAAAAAAATGTGACTTCATCTTCGCATAAGTTCTAAAAGAATAACTATTTTTATTATTTCATCCTTGTTTTTCTAAACGATAAGTGAATTATTCTCATGGCAATTAACTTTTTACCAACGTAACTTAATACGTAAAATGTATTAGTTCCTTATTTATGATTTTCAATCTACTCTTTGTACTCTTATCAGAAGATTTAGTTGCAGAAACTGACAATTTAGTTTGGAAATCAAAAAAATATTAAACAGTAGTATGAAGTCTAGTAGCAATAAAAGGATAAAAATTAATACTTTTTTTGTAACTGATTGGTTTTTTTTTTCTTTTATTTTTGCTAGCGGTAAAGTCCGCGAATAAATGTATTTCTTCTATGCAGATTGTAGTCACCTTCATGGCTAACTTTTCTGCTTCTTCGTAAAAAATCTATAAAAATTACATAATACAGTGAAACCTGTGTAAGTTGACCACTTGCGGTGCAATACTTTGGTGGTCAACTTAGACAGGTGGTCAACTTATAAAGGGAGTAATGATTATTATTAATATTATTTTTATTTTTTTGTAAGTCTTGCACCATGCATTCATTTTTTGCCTAATTGACACTTACTCTTTCTGTTCAACTCACTTTCATTGTTTAGCATTACTTTGAATCAATAATATAAAATGTTATTCGAATATTTTTAGAGATTATTTTCCCAGAATGATGTATAGTATGTTATGAAAATTTAAAATTTCAGTAAATTGATCAAAAAAAAAGTCTTATTGTTTATGAAAAGTTAATCATTTTGTATTAATAGTTCCTAAAAAATTATAGTTAATCAAAAAATAAAATTTTTTTCGTTTAACAACAAAAGAAAAACAAGTTTGGAGAATAAAAGGGTTCTTAGTAGTTTTCCCATGTGGTTAAACTCAAAAGGAGGTTTAGTTATGTTGCTGTTTCATCAGTTGGTAAAATGCTGGTCTGGCATCAAAAATATTCTTGGAAAGCTATAAAAAAAAATAATAAAAATAATAATTTGTTGAATAAAATTTTTAAAAATAAACCAAGTGGTCAACTTACAAAGGGTTTTTTACAATACTCCAAACCAAACTTGGGGTTCATTAGTGGTCAAGATAGACAGGTGGTCAAGATAGAGAGGTGGTCAAGTTACAGAGGTTTTCTTTCATTATATAAGATAGGACTAATTCCGTTCCTGACAAAAGCGGTCAACATAGACGGGTGGTCAACTTACAAAGGTGGTCAACTTTACAGGTTTTACTGTATATGTGTATATGAATAATTAAATTATATATATATATATATATATATATATGTATGTGTGTGTGTGTGTGTGTGTATATATATATATATATATATATATATATATATATATATATATATATATATATATATATATATGTATATACATGTATTTAGGGTGTTCCAAAAAGGAATGATGCATTTGAAAAATCAATATAAACTTAACGGAGAGCGATAGAAATATACCGTTTGTTGCATTATGCTTGGGACAACAGTAAACTTGCAAACTGATGAACTTTCAAAATTAGTTACAATGTTCCTTAACAGATGGTGCTGCAGGTATTTTAAATGGTATAAACGAAAACGCAGTCTCTAAGATCGCCAAAATGGTTGGTATATTGGAAAAATCAATGCTGTCTGTTTAGTTTTTATTGATATTTCAAATATACCAGACCTTTTGGCGATCTTACAGGCTGCATTTTCTTTCATACCTTTTAAAATACCGTCAGTTCCATCTGTTGCAGAACATTGTAACTAATTTTGAACGTTTGTCTCTCTGAAAAGTTATTGTTGTATCAAGCAAAATGCAACAAACGGTATATATATATATATATATCGTATATATATATATATATATATATATATATATATATATATATATATATATATATATATATATATATATATATATATATATATATATATATATGTATATATATATATATATATATATATATATATATATATATATATATATATATATATATATATATATATATATATATATATATATATATATATATATATATATATATATATGTATGTATATATGTATATATATGTATATATATATATATATATATATATTTATATGTATATATATATAACAACTCTTTCCCTATGAACCCTTTCCCCCCTCTCTCCTCTATGAAACTAATCTGTACCAAACAGTCACGGACATCTTTGCGTGCAAAACTCCTCAGTTTTATCGCAAGGAGATCGCGCAGTTGGAGATAAGTTAGAATAACGTTCTGGAGGCACATGAGCATTGCTCCCACGACAGACTGCAGGCTTCACTTTTTGTAAGTCATTTTTAGCAAGTATGTTCAGTCATTTTCATGTTTCAATTCAGTCATACACTTTAAAAACGATTCAGAAACGTTCCTGGAAAATAATGGACAGCTAATGTGCCAGTTGTGTCTCTGAAACTTTAGAGTAAACTTAGCTAGGTATAATTTAATATCTTGGCCACTTCCGGACTAAACTAGAAAGTTCCAGAAGCAGTGTTGCAAACATGGTCGAAGCTGTGCCAGAATTGCAAGTAAGTATCAAGAATTTCACTCGCCTGCAATTTTTGCAAAGCATCATTGTCCAAACTTATTCACGCACTTTGGGAACGTAATCAGTAAAGATTGGCCTTAATCGTTCTGAAGCCGATACACTTCATGAATATGTTCATTTAATATTTAAACTGGGAGCTGAAAATATTTTTCACAATAAAGAGAAGTCTGCATTTGTACAACTTGTAGTATTTCAGGAAACTTTTTGACAAAGATATTTGATTTTTCCAGGAAGTGGTAGTAAAAATCATTGAAATCCCGATACATTACACGGAAATACTCAGTAATGTTTCGGAATTTTTTTAGTGTATCATATTTGGTAAGTATGTTTAGTTGTAATTCAAGTTCAAGTTAAAACGGAGTGAACCATTAAAAAGTTCCGAGAAAATTTATACTTAACAAGTTAAATAATATTACCATTTGCGAAAATTCATATCTTTCAAACAACATTCAATTAACACAGTAATTTTCGAAAAAAATATCGATTTCAAGACTTTGAAATTTATATCGCCCCAGTGTTGATGTTTCTAAATTCGCAATTGTTTCTTAAATCGGTGAATTAGTGAGAAAAATAGAATAAATTTACTAAACTAAAAGGCATTGCTATTTACTTTTTCTTTCTTGATTTTCTTAATCACGTTTTCGATGTTTTTTTTTATGCCGAAAGCTGTAGGAAAATAAATATTAATTCTAAAAAGTTGAAACTTTGAAAATATGGTAATTGAAAATATTTCTGTGATATAAGCCTCGAAAAGTTACTGTACATGCAATATAAGGTTTTGAAATAATGAACAGTCAAACGTAGGGGGCTAAAAGCACATTTTTCGGGAGAATTTTTCAAACATTCATCCATTAAACCTGTTTTTAGTTAATTACTTCCAAATTGGAGGCTCATATCTCTTTCTGATATCTAACGATGGGAAAAGCACAAAAAGTTTTAAAAATTATTAAAATGTGAATACATTTAAAGTGTTAAGGAGATAGTTCTTTTGGCAAAAAATATAGCTTTTTCATTAAAAAAACAAACCTATAGAACACGTTTTTGAAAAAATAAGTTGTCAAAATATGTTATTTTTGTCATTTTTAATAATCGTATAAAGTTTTAGAAAGCTGCATTGAGTATTGAAGAAAAAAATATTTAGGGTGTTCGCCCACCTTAAAATTTTTTTTTGAATAACATATATGATAAACGTCAGCCATTTACCATGAAAACTGATGTGAACATTATGCAAGTCAGTATTTTTTTTATTTCAACATTACTCATCAGTTTAGTAATTAATCACCCATTAAATTCAGAAAGTTATCGATTTTTAAGAAAATAGAATGGTATCTACAGGTGTGTTGTGGTACAGTGGCTCCCAAAAGTGTTCGTACACTTTGAAATTTTTTTAGTAAAACCAAAATAACTCAAAACTGAATTTGAATATGAAGTCCAATATTTTTTCACATCATTCCTATGTCATTATAAACACAACCCATTGGTTTTTTCAAAATATTGACGGATCTTCTTTTTGAAATGGGTCAAAAAACGAAGAGACAGAGAAATAACACACCACAAAAGTGATCGTACACTCAAATATTTTCGAATAAATTCTTGATTAAAATTATCATATGCCGTTTTATTAATATTTTTGCATTGTGTTGACCCTTATAAGTCATTTGACTTTATTTTTTTGTTTATTTATTCCTTAATATTGTGCTTATTACTATAAAGTGGCTGGTATTCGTAAAAAACAGCAAACACCATTCGAAATTTGAATTTTTTTCACACAGTAGCAGTAAATTGGTTTGAAATGTCTCTAATATAATTAATTTATTCAATTTTATATTAAAGTGCTTGATAAAATGCTTTAAAGAAAGGAATCGGACCGAAAACAAGGTTAGAAAAGGTCAACCGGCATAAGTTGACAAAACGTGATCGGAGATTTAAAGTTAAAAAAAAATTATGAAAAATACAAATTTGAGTGCTGTAAAAGTTTCTACAGAGTTAAAAGAAAAATTTTACGTTTAATTTTCACCTTAAATTTTTCGCCAAGTTCACTGATTAGCTGGATTAAATGGGGCGTCTTCCCGCAAAAATTTTCTTGGTTGTGCGCTTTTCGTCGCAAAATCAATGATAAATAAGCTCAAAACGTTTTAGAATTACGTCTTACTTACAGATAAAAATGAATTTAACAATTTTGGTTAAGTTTTTGTATAATTGTCAATAGAAGAAAAAATGAGGAACTTGATCTTAAGAACTTAGTTGGATTAGTTTATTAGGACGGTGCAGGTGTTCTAGTGTTAGGGTGTATATCAGCATCAATACTTGGTAGTTTGGTATTTTTTGATGAAATAATGAATCATGCTGTTCCTTTAAATATTTTAAAAACCAATTTTGAACTCTTAGCCAAAAATTTGGTTGTTGGAAACAACTTTGTTTTTTTATCAAGATAACGATAAGAAGCACGCGGTTTTCAACGTTTGCGTCTAGTGCCTCAAAAATTGTCCTAAAGTTTAGAAAATACCCCCTCAATCTCCAGATTTTAACTTAATGTAACGTATTTAGAGATATTTCGAGGCTAGATTACGAAAATACGGCTTTAAAACGAAAATAGTGCTAGAAACAGTAAGACTCAAAGTGTGGTTGAACACTTACTTAGAAATTGCCCAAAAGAAAAGAAAGAAAAAGAATGAATTCCCAGACGTTTAAAAGGTGTTATGAATACTATATGATATTCTACTAATTAATAACTTAATAAAAAGTTAGATTATTCAATAATATGTACACATTTTATAAAGTGTACGAAGACTTTTGTGAGATAAAATTTCCGGCACTTTTTGGTTTTTGAGTTTTTTAAAATTAAGTTTTAACTTTGTCATAACTTTTCATGTAAGTTTTGTAAAAAATTGATCATAGATCTTATAATTAAATACCTATTCTGAAATATTAATTCTAACCAATGTATTAGGGTCTATTTCGTTGAAAGTCTTAGGTGTACGAAAACTTTTGGGAGTCACTGTATATCTTTTAAAGTATTTTAAACTAAACGAGATTTTTTTATAATTTTATCTTTTCTACTATTTTAGTTTCAGAAGAAACAAGATGTGTCTTTCGAATGTTTGAAAGCAGCGGTTTTTAACATGGGAAGAGCGTACCCTCTACAGTAACATAGAAGAATTTAAAGGAAGGCGTGAGTTATTAAAAGAAAAAAAAAGTTTTACTCAGTTTTTTGGTAACGCGTAAATATTAAACAACAGGTTTTCCCATTTACTAATGTTGTAAAAGTAACTGATAGTGCACAAACTTCAGTTAGATCCTGAATTAACTAAAAAATTGTATTTTTATTTCTTTGTATCTCGGCTTTCGCATGTTCTAGTAAAATCACGTTCAAAAGAAATTTGTCAAAGTTAAATTTTGTGAGTGAAATATCTAGATTTGTATTAAATAACAAACCTTAGTTATTATAATTAGTTATTACTTCCGCATGTAGTTATTGGCGGGGGGGGGAGAGATTTGACCCATATCAGAGTTTGAAGGGTGGCTTAGAGTCCGAAAGGTTAATAATCTCTGGTTTAAGGAAATGGCTTATATTTTGATTTACTTAAGTTTTTAGATAATAATCACATAAAACTAACAAAGATTTCACAATTTTTGTCAGATTCCGATTGTAAACTGATTTTTTTTTTAAATTTAAGCGTAATATTGCTCATGTCCGTTTTAAAGTTAAACAAAAATAAATTAAATACAACAAAAAACAAAAAAATATAAATCCCCCTTATGTGACGGCGTCTTCATTCAAAAATTGAACGTCAATTTACGATGTCACAACAAAATAACCACATTTTGAAATTTCGAATTCAATTTTTCACATCCGTAAACTAAAAAGATTACGATGTCTAGTCATTTGACGATGCAACTTTAGAGTATAATGCTCCAGACAAAGACTTTAAGATCTCTGAGCAAGAAAATGAACCGGGCAACATTGTAAAAACGATTCCTAAACGTTACTGTGAAATAATAAGCAGCTGACGTGCCTAATTTCTGCCAGAAGCTTATTTTACAAAACCAGGAACATTTTCTGCCAAAAGTCAGTAACTTTTCTGAAAAATTGGGAGATCTCCCCGCTTAAAGCCTGCCATATCACGGGAACCTTCTTTAAAAATGCAGTAGTTTTAATGGGATTAATTAAAACCTTCTTGATTTACTAAGAAATTTCATAGAAGCATTAGAGCCACCATGGCCAAAGATTATGAGAAATAATTGCAAGTAAGAACAAAGTATATCTTTTGCCTGCAGCTATCCAGTGACTTTACACCGATGCATCTAATAAACATGCTGCTTCACATTTTAAACCGGTAGCTAACAATATTTTTCGTAGCAATGAAAAATCTGCATTCGTGCAACTTTTAGCAAATGAGTAAACTTTTTTGCAAATATACTTGATTTACGGGGAAATAGGTGAAAACCTGTGAAATCCAGAAACTATCCACGGAAATAACCAGTAACTTTCCATATTCTTTTTGCAGTGAAGGAAAAAAATAAAAAAATATTTTGCATAGTTGCACTTGAAATAAAAAAGAGAAAACATTAGTGATAAACACTGAAAATCCAAGCATCTTCTTTTCTAGATCTCGATGTAGCAGAAGTTAAACTAAATTTTATTATAATGTCTACAAAACCCTATTTTTTTTGAAGGTTTTTACTTTAGCGTGTGCAAAAATTTACAAACAGTGAAAAATTACATCATGCCTAAATTTACCGAGAACCTTAGTAAAGCATTTTTCAATTCTATTTTCTATGGCCATCTTCTTTAGTCGTTTAAAGTACACTGAAAAGCGAAAATTTCAGCTTTATTGCATTCGGTGAGCTCTAAGAACTTAGTTTATTGAAGAAAGGCCTTTTACGCAAATGAGCCCGCGGTCAGAGAAGACGAAAAATTCAATCATGTCTAAATCTGGAGCAAGTAAAGAACTTGAAAAAAAACCTATTTCTTTAGTATCTTATAATAGACATTTTAGTAGGATTTGATCCAAGTCTTAAATTTGATAAATCGTACACCATTTTTCTAAGTTGCTTCTCTTTTAAGTAAAGAGTTGAAATTGTCGATATAAGATTCAGATTCAAAGTGATGAAATTATTGGGGCGTTATTTAAAAAACGTTTTCCCTATAAAACTATAAAATGGTGCAATATTTACTTGAATCAAATATATTTTTTACCTATTTTACTGTTTGTGGAAAAAAAGAAATAATTTATATAAATACACCATTAGTTGTTGTTACAATAGTCTCTACAAGTTGACACTTGTAGAGACAAAATAAATTAATAATTTCCCGAATAAGGAACTTCTTGGGAGAGCACAGTGACCGGAGGTGCCGATGTCGTCACTTGAAGATACCACCTCGCACTCGTTTCATAGATAATTTCGTCAACTGAGTCCCAGTCAATGACTGAGCTGGCGGTGTATTTCATGTAAATACAATCTGATTGAAATTTTCATATACCACACAAAAAACAATCACACAAAAAAATCACACGAAAACGACCGCACAAAAAACTGTTTTTAGGTTTAAGTGTACTTAAGCTTAACCTACTTAACAGGTCTTTGATATGTTTAAAGCAAATTTCTCCCCTGTTACAAAAGAACATACTTTCGTAGTGAAACTTTTAAAGGAAAATTTGCGTATCTAAACTGCTTAACTAAATCTTCTGAATTTAAAATCAATTTTTATTTCTCTTTATTTATTAAAATTTGCAGTTAAAAATTAAATTTTCATTATTATAATGAAGCTGGAAAGTTAAAACATAGCTCATTCATTGAACAGCAGCAAAAAAGATTTGACACATGTCATATCAAATACATAACTATTTGTTTGCTTTGATGTTTCAGGTGTAAAAAGATAAACAGAAAACAATACACCATCCACCGTTCTCGATTAATATGTGAATAATTTCAAAAAAAAAAAAAAAATGATTTATTTAACGATACAGAAAACACACGAATTAACTGTAAGACAACTAAATCCTATTACGAAAAGAAATACGAAAAAAAAAACATTAATGACATCTTCTACCTCAAGAACCCTTAAACACACTGTAACTTAATCAATGATTCCATATTTATTTAACTAAACCTTCACAAAAATGTTTCTGGCAAAACATAAAGAGTTTACTGCATTTACCAACGTTCCAATCACTATTGTCTTTGGTTCTCGCATCAGTTACTTTAATTCATTTTCTTTGGTGAAAAAAAAAAACAACAACGAACCTAGTCACTGATTTCGAGGAACCTTGCTTTCAGAACCAATAAAGTCTCCAACCTTTGATTGTTTGTTCTCCGCACTTGTCTTAATCCGTTTTCTTTTGTGTCTTATTCTTCGTTTCGTACTGAGAGGTACGCGATTGAGTCCGGAATTTAGATTTGCGGTTTGCATTGTTAGCGAAACAATTTAAAATGTGAAGAAGAGGGATGGGTTTCCTTCGCAATTGGAATCGAGATTGCTCAAAGCCAATCGGATTAAGATGTTAGCTATTGGGAACATAATTAACCAATCGCTTTTTTGTGTTTTGAACATATTTGGAGCAATTATTTGCTTGAATGGATTACGGAAAACAGTTTATTATGGCGCATCAGTTGTTAATCTTTTCAAATAATTACAATAATTGTATGCGAAAGCTACTTTTGCTGCAAACTAGTCTTGAACTAAAATACGTCTAATAAGTACAATAAATGTTACTTTGAAGTGTAATTATTTCGTAAAAAAAATGTTTTTGCGTATTTAATCAACAATTTAAATATATCTTTGGATGCATTTATATTTTTTTCGTCCTATCCCTTGCAGGCTTCCATACACCTCGGATTGAATTATTTATAAGTGACCTTCTCGACTTTAAATAATACTATTTACGCAACACAATACTATTTACGCAACGATGAACATTATTCAACATAAAACATACAGCATCCAGCCCCTGACATTCATTTGAATTTTAATGTCTTGAATTCAAATTATGGTTGCGATAAAAGCCGTTAGTAGAAGCAAGAAACCCAACGAGTAGGGTCCAAACGCAATTCGTGATTGCAAAAAAACATAATTTGAATTCAAGATCTAATAGTTCAAACTTTTTTTTTATTTTTTCCTTTATTTTTTTATTTCTTTTTAACCTACTTTTCTGGTAAAAATGAAGGAAAGAAGAAAAAAACATGAAAGAAAACTTAATGCATCTTTAAAATATCGCGAAAAAAAATAAATAAATAAAAATAAAAATAAATAAAAAAAATAAATAAATATCGAAAAATTAAAAATTGGAAAGTTGGTTATTGAGATGAGGAAAAATGTCTGTCGGTCTGTCTGCGCCCACCCTCCCCCCAATAACTTTTGAGTGAATTATCCGATTCGAATATTTTTTTTTCACTCGAAAGATCTCGGCGGGGATACTTCATTCCCATATTTCATTTTTTTTGATTTGAACAATTTTTCGTTCAATTTTGAATAGTTCAATTCCCTTAACATTCCCTCAACATTTCTTCTTTATTTACTAAGTAATTTATTCAAGAGTTGGCACTTACTTTTAAAGGTAAATTTGAGCAGTTATAATAAATATTTCTAACGAAATAATTTACTGAACATATAAGCTCAATGTTAATTATTCCTAAGGCAATTTCAGACATAAAAACAATAGCTCTGGAATTCTTAATTAATATTTTAACGAAAAATATTTCGGTTAAAATACCTTCTTTTTTTTAAACTTTGCACAGACTGAAAGACATCTTTCTTGCCATAAGATAAATCTTAAATCCTGACAGTGTTTTATAAAATAAAGAATTGACGTTTTGCTTCAGGCATTTTGGAGCGTTTCACCAAAGAAAACAAGAAAAAATTTTTAGAAAGGGAAACTAAATAGACTTTTTTTTAAAAAAAAAAAAGAAGATAATGTCGTGTTTAATTGAGCTTGTTAAAAGCATCCCACTTAAGTGTTTAGTATCATTATTTCTTTTATACATCCATCCTTACTTTAATATTCTCGCATGCTCTTTTTTTCCTGTAAATGGTTTTAAGGTTCGCTAAAACCAACAGTGACATTGACTTTATGAGGTAAAACACCAGTACTGGCAAGTGTTTCAGTAGTGGCCACCTCAAGTTTACTTATATACTCTGAAGAAAGAAATAAACAATAATACTGTGATTAATATATGGTACCTAATGTAAATATCATATTCAATCATTATTGTTTATCAGGCATTTGAATTTAAAGTGAGGAATTTAAATTCTTCGGATGAGAGAATGTCAGATGGCCACTTCTGAAATTTTCAGATTTTGGAGTAGCCACTAATGGGTCAAATTTGAGGTTTGGGAAAAAATTGATAAAAATTGAACAAACTAAAATTCTGGCATTTTTAGAAATTGGGACGATTTAGAAAGAGTAGGGCTATAATATGCTCATTGAGTTTCAAGAGACACAGCTGATATTGTAGACTCACAGTTTAAAAATATACTGTGGCTACCACTAGTGCGTTTTAAATCTAGAAGTGACCACTACTGAAGCACTGACCACTACTGGTGTGTTTATTTTTATATTATCATGAAAACTTATGAAAATTTGGAGAGACAGAACACATATTTAAGCTTTGATTGTTCATATTTTCCTCCTTTTATTTCCAGTCTAAAAGTTAATAAAAAGAATCAAGACATAAAGGAAGGCTGATTGTGTCATAAAAATATTACAAAAAACCAAAAAAAAAAAAAAAAACACTTAAAAATAAATAAAATATTTAAATAATTACTGAAAAATGAAAAACAAGTAAAAAAAGCCGCCAACTTCCTTATACCTTTTAAGGGAATAATCTGAATCGAACGAACTTGTTTTGTATTAAAGATATTGTTAGAGGAATGTACAATATGGGAGATTCTTTCCATATTTTCTTTTTTGAGTTGAACAAGGCATATTTCAAAACTGAATAGATGTAAAAAAAACTGCGATTTATGCCCATTTTTTATTTCATTTTTTTAAATACTTTGGCACACAGAAAAAAGAAGGGGGGGGGGAGATTCCAAGTGCTGATTTTTAGTGCAGAACAGAGAGCTGCAAACTTTTTTTTTTTTTTTGATGAAAAATTCACGGTTTTTTCCGGTATTTTTTTCTAAACTTTTATTTATTTCTTTATTAATAATGAAAAAAAAACGAACGAAAAAAATATGAGGCACGTTTTTGTGCTCCAAGGGTTTACTAGTCGCATTTATTCATATTTCTAAAATTCATGACGCTTGGTTATTTTCTTTGTTTGGTGATGATGGCAGTAATAGTTATATCGTAAGGATAGTTTATGCATTTCACTGCCTTTCGATCTTAAAGTTGAGAACAAGCTCAAAATGATATTTGCACTGCATTTTTAAAACTTGCTGGAAAACCTAAAGCTTTGTCAAAAACCCAATACACTGAATTTTTCGGTTTGAAAACGATTTCCAGAATAACAGTATATACGCATTTAACTATATATCAAACATATTGATAAACCATCGATTAATCATGCATTCATCGATTACCTGGTTAATACAGTATCATGCTCAAGCAAGCAAAAAGCTTTCTGCTTCTCCAAATACTCTCATATCATTATGTATAACAGCTTCGCAGTATGGATTTTCACCATTCACTGGGAGATTATATTTAGAGTAGCTATACCTACTTAGGGATTTTTCTAACCCTTAGAGGGATTTTTCTTCTGAAGTCTTCTCATAAAACGAGAAAAACTAAATTGAGTAAGGAAATGGAACGAAGCTAAATTGTTTTCTTTTAGTTGGCACTCTTCCAGTCCGTTACACAAATTTATCCGTTCCTCTGTTTCTCAATACTTCGTTCTCTTAAGGAAAAAAAGAGCTTCAGTTGATTGAAACCATGTAACGCTATCAATTGGAAAACAAAATAATGCAGTAGTTTGATATGAGTTTGTAACTTTAGCTCGGGCGAAACTTTTCAAATCACTCCAAGAAACTTTAAATTAAATTTTATTCTTTTCGAGGTACAAAAAATTCATCTAATCAAATTTATTGTTTCTATGTATATTTTAACCGTTTCGCTTTTACAAAAGATTATTACTCAAATTTCAATTTCTGTCATTGTTGCTAGTTTTTGTTGTATTGTTTTTAAATATTTTATTAAACTTAATAAAATAAGCATGGGAAATATTTGTTCAAATAATTGTATATTTTTTCTTCTGTTGCTATCTTTTCCAATTTTTAACATACTGATATAGCACAAAGGGATTGGGCAAGCAGGAGAAAAACAAATGGAAGCAAAAGAAAAATTCAACTATTTGTTTCAGATTTTCGTTTTAATTTGCATATGGAGTTACGCTATTGAAAGGTCTTGTCTTTCCTTAATTTTGAACAAACTTGGCAGACTCAGGTTTAGCTCTAAATCACTGTAAAATGCGCCGAAAGATTCTGAAAGTCTTCCATTACTATGGATACCCCCCAATGGGTGACGCGAAATGTTATTTGTAATTCATACTATAAGAAAATTCCGAAACTTTTCAGTTCATTTCTGGGCAGCGTTTCGGGACATCACGGATTTGGACCAACCCGTGAAATCCCGATTTGGGTCCAAAGCACAGTTTCTGGATCCCATAGTCTTTGCGAGAAGTGCAGGCAAAATAATCACTAGATTTTTGCTTGTAGTTCTGCATTAGAGTTTCTTTGAATTTTCGTCATCTATTGTAATTTAGTTTTATTGGAAAAACTCGCTTACTTGGTTTTCACTAACGAAAGCTCGATAAAAACGTCAAATTTAACTAATTATTAGTACGGAATCCGAAACTCGTTGTTTCAAATATGTCAAAATTTCATTTCTGCAGATACAGCCCATTATCAGCATCCTGCAGTTTTGTTCTTTAATATAATAAGTGCTAAAAATGATTTTAAATATCGACAATTTTATTCATTTTATATTCATATAAGTTTTATTAATTCTCTGGTCATTTCAGATTGTTTTTGAGTTTCAAAGCAGATTTGTATTTAATGTGTTTCAAAATAGAAATTATTCAAAGAAATTACATTGAATAATTCTTAGGTAGATTATAACAAAATTTGATATTTAATCTTTTGAAAATATATATCTTACAATTGTACATCTAAGAAATACATGTGACTTTCACGTTGTTTAGAGATCTTGCCAGCTAGAACGTCAATATTCAAAATAAAATAAAAATTATTAATATATGTAATCTTTGTCTGAGTATACCAATACATTTTAAAGAACATTTGAAAAGTATACATAAATTAACAATTTAAGGGCAAGCCTAATGATATGAAAAACATAACTGCAAAATGTTAGCAAAAAGTAAAAATTTACGCATTTTATTTTTGATCTGTAGCAACAAACATTCACATAAACTCGATAAAAAGTAAAAACTATTGGTTTCCGATGTTTTCAAGAAAAAGTTTTTTGAATTTATCTTCTCTGAAATCTTTGATCTCCCTGTTTGAGGAAAGCGTCCAATTTATGTTTGTAATACACAATTTTCAAAACCAATCATTAAACTAAATGCAAAAAGGCATCGATCGGACCAGAACGTATATTTAAAAAAATTGAGCAAAGTATGAAAAATCAGCTTATTAAATAAAAGAAAACACATTGATGAGGCATCTAAAAAAGGAGGTAAAAGCTTGGTGCGAAAAATTAAGTACAAAAATTAACTTTGTTAAAGCAACGTTATTGTGTGATTTGACACCACACAGACTTCAGGAGTTAACCTACAATTTCCAAAGTTATAAAGAAAAATAGGAAGCAACTATGTATGATTTAGAGGTAATGTTAACAAACACATTTTTTGTATTTTCTTACTTTTCTCCATGTCTTTAGACTAACTTTCAGGACCTTTGTTGCAATTAAAGTACACCAAAATCTGTCAGCATCATTTGTAAACTTTCATCAACTCTATCTGGGTTTTGACGAGACATTTAAAACGTTAAAACTTCATTTTATCTATTTATTCATTCATTTTAGATTATTTGCTTTCCATGTCGCATTGGTTCAAAACCTTGCAGTTTAATTTGTAACACAGTATCTTGAAATGTAGTAAACGTCAAAATGCTTAATAGTATGCGGTTGAAAGATTTGTTCTCCAGAAAAAGTGGCTAGAAACTAAAGCATGGAAGGTTTAAGAAATCACTTAGCAGACAAAGTACTCGGTGTCGAACATATTATCTAATCACGAAACACCAGGGTTTCCTGTTCCTATCATTGTACGAAGTTAAAAAAAAAGTAATAATAATAAGTCCCTTTGTACTCTGACGCAGACTAGGAGCTGAGAAACTTCTGATCCAACATTAATGTGAAATAGCAACTTGGAGGATAGTGATGTGGCATATTTGAATCAACTATTTCAGAAAGGGCGTATGTCCTACGGAAACCCATTGAACTTACGCCCTTTCTGAAATAATCGATTCATTTAACTTGTAGCAGTCACAATTAACTTTAAGGAGAGTCAGTACCCTAAATACTTTCAAAAATTCGATTTTTTTATTTTCATATATTTTGAAACTCTATTTCAATACCTTTTTAATGATACAAATTTCTTGATCGTGCTTTTTTTTTCTCATATTCGGATTTTTTTTTTTTTTTTTTTTTGTAGAGCTGATTTCGTGTTGCAAAATGGCATTTTTTGAAAAAAATTCAATGACTTACACATTTTTTTAAACTAAGCTTTCTTTCTGTAAAAATGTACTTCAGTATAAAGAAAAGAGTCTACTAAAGGTACAGAAAAAAAAATTTCTATTTATATATTTAATAGATTTTTAGAAAAAGGTAAATGAACCTGTGCAAATTAACATTGACGATATAGGGGTGTACTGACTCCCCTTAACCGATGACCTTCAATCCAGTTCGCCTCGATCTTGCGGCTCTTCCGTTACGAGTTCAACACTTTATCAATCAGGCCACCATGGCCTTACTATTGACATAATTTTATGGAAATGTAACTACAAAATCTCAGAATATCACTATATTGTAATGTGTTAGCGCGTGCTGTGTTCACAATCATACCTACGCCAAATAAACTACACGAATGAAGTGCAACAAAACGAAGAGACAGTGCAGTTTTTCTGTCCGAAAACACCTAAAAATCAGCAATGTTCCGGATAAGAAACTGTGAGAATAGTAAGAACGAAGCACCGGAAAATGCGGTATTTGTATGTTGTCGAGACCTGTCAGATTTTAGGACGAAAATAAGAAGCATCTTTTTATTATTTTTTTCTTTTTTTGAGATTGCTTTTTCTTTTTGTTTCTCTGATAAAAGAAATGGCTAAAACCAAAGAATGAATACTTATCAACCGAAGAAAAAATAATGCAAAGTGAAGCAAATTGAAGAAAAATAAGAAGATGTTTTCATCTTTGCTAAATGTGCGAGTAAGGAAGTTCTTTTGAGGAACCTCATTTTATTTGACAATGAATTAAAATTTGCTAACACACACACGCACCTCCAAATGCTTTAAATTTTTCATGTCAGTTGCATCAACTTCAAAAAAAAAAAAAATAAAAATAAAAATAAATAAATCGCGCCAAAAAGTGGTAATTGCATCTTTAAATGTATTTTTCAAAACTTATTGCGCACTTTATACTACTTAAAATATCTTTATATAAATTATTCCCTTCTGTAAAAAATAAGAAAAATATTTTTATCCATTTTAAACGTATTGCTAAACATCTTAAACAACTAGACACTGATTTGATGGCACAGCACTTAACCCAGCATGGGATGCTTTTTGCGCTCAGAAAGGGAAGATAATTCTTTGATCGGAAAATAGTTATTGTGTGTCATTTTGGAACATTTACTACAGATTCAACTCTACGGGGATCTTATTATCTTCAGATTCCCTCTTCCCCTCACTTTACTTGGTTTATCCCGAGGGGAAGCAAAATTGAGTTACCAAAGAAAATCAAGTGGAATTTGTTCCTTTGGCAGTATTCCAAACTGTTACACAAAAATATCCAAAAGGCAGATGATTTTTTTCCCTGGGGAAGAGACTGGCAGAGCTACACTCAAATCAATTGTTGTTGATTTCCGAATCTCATTCAACTTATGGCCTTTGAATTCATTTTATGTTTTCATTTTTTGAAGTTTAGCCTAACATGAAGGAGTTATAACTGCGTTATATCACCAACGTTTTTCTACTTCTGAAAGAAATCAAGAGTTAAAATGTACTATTTAGTTTTTTTTTTTTTTTTCATAGTCAAAAAAAAAAAAAAAAATGCATTTTATTCTAATTGGGGTTAATATTGTGGAGTCTGATTCAAAATAACATACATACAGTGAAACCTGTGTAAGTTGACCACCTGTGGTGCACTACTTTAGTGATCAACTTAAGCAGGTGGTCAGCTTACAGAGGTACAGAGGTTGATTTATATGATAAGGGACAATTCCGTGCCTGAAAAAGCGGTCAACTTAGAAAGGTGGTCAACTTCACAGGTTTTACTACTATAATGGGGTTGTTTCCTTCAGTCAAAAGTAGTACTTCTAGTCACTGAAATTGATAGAATAAGCAAAAAAAATAACATGGGCTCAGAAAATTCTTTCATTTTCCCAACAGTTATTTTCTGATTAATTTTTTAAACTGTCCGATTTTTCAAACAAGGCGTGATCTTGATGACGTCACAAATGATGCTCTTTCGCGCATCTTTCTACCACGTTTCCACTTTATGATAATCAAGAAGCGAATTAAAATTTCTCTACGCTTGCTATCAACCATTTCGTTGCCAATGCACGTGAGTAAAGATGCGAATTAAATATTTTGCTCTGTGAATGGCAACACAGAATGGTATTTCATCATTTGTGATGTCATCAAGAAATCTATAGAATTAAAGCTCACCGATTTAAGTATTTTTCTTAAAAATATTAAACTTAAATAAATTACTTTAAAAATAGTTAGATCCTATGTTTTTAAGCATGCTCTTTCAGAAAAAAAATACTTTTAAAATTTTGGAAACGACCCCATTCTAAATAAATTTTTTGCCTATTAGTCATCTAAAATACCATGGAATCTTACAAGATTGTGGGAAAATGGCATAATTTATTTTTAGTATGAACTAAAAAAAAAATGTTTTAACTACAAATAAGAAGGAAAAGTTATGTAAAATGGAGGTAACATAAGGAAACGTTTCTACAAAGTTTCTTAATTTAACGGAGAAATGGATGAAAACCTGTGAAAACACGAAACGTTCTACAAAACTAATTAATGACGTTTCGATTTTTTTTTACAAAGCTCTATTGCTGTTTGGCTATTTATCTAATAACTGAAAAAAAAGTTTGCTAACTAGCGAACAGAAAAGAAAAGTTTCTGTTTTTGAAAGAAAGTTAAATTCATGTTATCGCACTAATCTTTATAGACAGTAATAAAATTACTTCCCTGACTTTCTGGTCATAGTGTTTCTTGGACATTTCCAACCAATGTATCAACTGACATACCTCACGGTTTTTCACTGCACTCAGGACACTTGAGACATGTCAGACGTAAAATCAGTTAGACCATTGCTTAAATACGTAGAAAGTAGCCATACTGCTGACGTCTGCAGAAAAAGCTTCATATTTCACATTGTTTATAGACAAACTTTTGCTCGAAGGATTTTTTTTTTTCACTTTTGAAGTCAGGATTTACATTCTGGATCAAAGAACTTTGTAACAACAGTTCAATAAACTATTAGAATATGTAATATATGGTAAAATCAAGGGTTTTGTGAGAGGTGACCCAAAAACCTTCCATTCTCTACCCTTGATTATCATTAGTACCGTTGATGTTCCAATTAATTTTTCTGAGGGTAAACTCCCAGTAATCCATTGCGCACAATATGTGTAGCGTTCACATACATAAAACATAATATGTCATAATATGAAACTTTTCGGAGTTTGAGCGTATACGTTATTTGTCTAAAAAATGTTTGAGAGTATACGGCATATATGGAGTATTATACCTTATGGGAACACCACTGATTAGTACACTGCAAAAACAATTCAGAAACGCTGCTGAAAAATAATTGTCAGCTGCTATGCCAAATGTCTGCCAGTAACATATCTTGCAAAAACCAGGAGCATTTTTGCTAAATGTCAGTAACTTTTCTAAAACCATCCTTGAAACTTTCTGAAGAACTTGGAAATCCCTCCGGTTTAAGCCAGACATGTCTCAGGAACCTTCTAGAAAAATTAAGTAGGTGTAATGCAATTGATTAGAACCTTCTTGATTTGGGAAGAAAGTACTAGAAGCATTAGTGCAACCATGGCCAAAGCTAAGACAGAGTTCCACGTAAGATCTAAGCATTTAATTCGCCTGCAAGTCTTGCCTCGCACCACTGCAGATGTCTAGTAACGTTTTCGCTTTGTTTGGGAGTTTAGTCAATCGGGTTAGGTCGTAGTCGAATCTTCAGACAGTACACTGAATAAACATGTTCAGTTAATCATTAAACTGGTAGCTAAAAATACGCAAGGGTGCTTGCTTTTACGAGGAAATGATGATGAGAACATGTGAGAAATCTTGAAACGTTACACGGAAACAATCATGAACGTTTCGGATTTTTTTACAGTGTATGTTCGAAACTGTAACATTAAAAAAACATAATAAATTACACCTCTTCGTAAACTGAGCGAAAAAAATGCATTGAAAACACTTATTTCGCAAACATATTTGGGATAAGTATTACTATCTTTAGCAAGAACTAAACATATTAAAAAATCACGTAATGGGGGGGGGGAGGGGGAGAATTGTCTATTTAACAAAAAAAGGGAGGTTTAAAATGTTTCACATTGAAAGCTTTAAATCTCCCACAGGAATCATAGGTACGAAAAATATGTTTTGCTTCATGATGTTTAAAATGGTATGAAAAATATTCTTACAAGAGCAATACTTGCAAGAGCTATAAATATCATATCGTATTATACTTTCGTCGACAAGTAATCACACCTTACACGAAGGAACCTGTCAAGAAGATAAATTCATGGAAATTCAATTCAGTTTTAGATTTTCTTTTCAGCTGTTGATAAAAGCGTCCTATTTTTAAACGATTTCTCTTTTCTTCAAAGCTTAGACATTTATAGATAGTCCTTTTCTTGATAAACTCAAGGAAAAGTAAGACGTATTCATACTTTGTTACTTGTCTCCCTTTTGATATCTTTCTATAAAAACAAAATAAAATGCATTTAGAAATTTTTTAAGTTTTGTTCGTTTTGTGACTAGTAGATAGTGAACCACCTGATCTACGATGTTTCCAATAAATGTAGGGAGATATGTAGATTTTTTTATACTATTGATTCACCGTTGTAAGTTTTTACGCTGCATGTACGACAAAACGGTGACAAAAACTTTAAAAATATATATATTTAAAAGCCACAGAAAAAACGATTTGCAACGACCTGAATAAGAATGAATTGAAGTAATTAAAATTAACTTGCGAGGGAGTTTAACAAATCTTTTCACCTGAAGAAGACAGTGACGAACTTACATATAAAACCAACAAAACAAAAAACAAAGACATTTTTCATCGCCGAAACGCAAAATATATCTCCTTACTCTGAAGGTTTCTTTAAAGATTTTTTGAAACCACATGAGAGTTTTTCAATAATTTTCAAGTTATCTCACTACCAAACGGCACGATCTTCGAGTCGCGGATCTGGGCGAAGTTCTGGATTTGAGTCAATTCGCGTTTGATATGAACCCAGGTACAGCTGTTTGACTGCATATAGCCTAGTGCGACTGCAATGGGTGTTCCAATTTGATAGATTATCCCCAGAAAAGCAATAGTGTTTCATTTGGAATTAAACTTTTTTAATCTGTTCTTACTATTGCATTGCAGTATCATCTAACTGAATGCATTCTCAATTTAAACTATATTCCCCGCTCCTACATTGTACTAACAAGAGACGAGAGCTGTTGCAGTTCTAAAGCTAAACAATCAAATCTACGCCCTCCTTGCAGCCGAACTAAAGTCTATGCGCTCAGACTATTTTACCAAATGACGAATTGACCTAAGTCCAGGAGTTTGTCCAGATTCATCACAATCAAGTTTTTGCCGTCTGAACCAGACTGAGTTCCGAAACTCCAGAACTGCAATGGAATTCTCGTTGGAATTTGAAAATTTGGCACAGTATTAGCCCTTTCAGTACATTCGATGTCTCTCATCAGTTCAACGTAGGTGGGGGAGGATTTATTCTGTGTTTTGAATGTACTCAGTTGGTTCATACTGTAATGCAATTGCAGGAAAAGGTTAAAAAAAAACTATTTTCTAATGAAGAACCATTCTTTTTCTGCACTCATATAGCCACTTTGGACCCCCAATGATGCCGAACTACGATTTATGCAGTCAAACCAATTTACCTGGTTTCATATCTAGTGCAAATGGACCAAAATTCAGATTTCCGTTTAAATCTGTGAAATTCAAGTTCGTGCCGTTTGGTATTCAGTAAAAATAAAAGATGCCAGTTTGACACATACCTAGTCATTTTTCCCATCGTATGCTAGTTCCTGAAGCGCAATACATCTTTAAAATATAATTGAAGAACTGTAAACAAACTTCATCTACGTGAAAAAGATAGTCTCAAACACAAAATCGAAAATCAAATTAGAAGTGGATCAACAAAAATATATTATCATCCACTTTGTACAGAAAGCAAAGCTCAGAAAATTGTACAACAAGAGAAATATCTTCCTTCAAATATTAAAAATTCGAAATTCCTACCATCTGAGATAAAATCAATAAAACATACTTTCAAAACTATTGGTTTCCAATAACATCTCGCGATATCAGAATAGGAATTTTTTTTTTGCAAAGACCAGATTCCACTTATCAAGTATTCCAATAATTTATGTTAATTAATTAGTTCCAATTAAAATTTGAGCACATTTTTTGCACAATTCTAATACTAGCTTTTCTTTTAGAATTTATGTATTAGATTATCATATTAGTTCTTTCGTCATATCTTATTCATCTTTTGCAAGTATCCAGCGAAATGCACCTCAAAGTTATCTTAAGAAACAAACAGAATAATTAGGTAACTTGCCACTGCTAAGAATTCGTAGCATTACTTTGCCTTTAATTTTAAGAAAATAATAAAAAAAAGTTTTTTGGAATCATAGTGCCTTAAAACCTTCCACAATTTGCAATATTTCATGACTTTCTTTCAGTCATGACTTGCATGACAATCTTGGTTGATTATAAAGTGTTTTTCACATGAAAGCCTTACCTGTGGCGTCGTAGTTCCTAAAATGGTGAAACGATTTCGATTTAAATGAATTTTCAGTCTTTACCATGAAACAACTCGACTCATGAAACAACTCGACTTTGGTTTTCCATACTGTTTATGTGTGGTTTCATTTCCACGTTTAGCTATAAGTTCTAAAACTAAGCGAACTCAACTTCCCGTATACCAAAATTGCTTATCTAGCACCAGGTCAATATTATCTCCATTAGCTAAACTACTTTAAAAATGCATTTTCAACATGTAAAATTGATTTCTTAAAACAAAATATGCCCTCAAAAAAAAAAAAAAAAAAGAATTTGATGAAACAAAATTAATGTCAAATACATAGTTTTAAATTGTTAAGCTTTATTTTACAATTAAGTTCAAACGCTTGTTACTTTTATATTAGTGGTACTTGTTATTAATGCAGCACCAGTAACTATTGTGCATATTATTGGCAATATTACTATCGTAACATTTACGGTGACTTTGTCCTGTTTTTATGAAGTTGCTGAAGAAGGAAGTTTCTTTTAGAATGTATCAGTAAATATCTGTCATCATTTCTATGCCAGAAATTTTTCGTTGACATGAAACAGGCAAGGAAGTAAAAATATTCTAAATATCTATTTTAAATCTGTCCCAGAAGAAAACGAATGCTACTTCGTTGACCGAAAAATAAAAAAAATGTCTGCTCTACTAATCGTATTAGATCCGCAAACGACACCAAGTAGAAAATTCGATTTGTTTTCCAAATTAGAAATCAGTAGCTTGGTTGCTTCAGGCAACGGCAGTAATTCAGTAGAAAGCAACTGATTGCAGACGAAATACATTTCAAACGTTCTTTGTACTATAAGACTTTTCGAAATGATTTCTTGACGCATTTCAGTCGAGCTAAGCAAATATTTATTTCTGAAATTTATTGACTATGCGTTTCAAGCAGAGAATGTGTTTGCTGCCAGTGAAACGAGTCTCGTTCCAGCAACAAGAGGTTAAACACGCGTCTATCGTTTTTTTCCGAAATTCATTAATTCATGGGATGAGGTTGAGCATTCATCGTTTCTTGTATTAATGAATTTCATTTGAAAGTACAAAAAATTAAGAGTGAATTTTGAGATCTTGAAACCAAATTATGTTTTTTGTTATCACGAATAGCGATAGGATCCTATTCGTTGGGTTTCTTCTTTCAAATAATGGCTTTTCTTGCACTATAATTTGAATTCAAGGCGTAAAAATAAAATTGATTGCAGGACCTGGATGCTAGATGTTATGAGCAGGATGACGGATGTTGTGCACTGGATACTGTTTACGCGTAAAAGGGATTGTCTAAAGTCGAAAAGGTCGATTATAAATAATTAGATTCCGAGGCTCAGGAACGCCTGCATTATAAGCGTAGAAAAATAAAATCAAAAGACGCGAACGCGGATGTCATTCGACGGTCAAGTGAAAACAACGCGCAGTTCGTGATTGCCCCCCCCCCCCAGAAAAAAAAACTAAATGCAAGGGTGGAACTCCCGGGTTAGCCCGAAACTGCAGACATTTTTTTATCTTAAGAACTCCGTAAATCCATTAATTACGTAGTATAAATTTTATAAATGAATAGAAATGTACATGTTGTGCAACATGTATAAAATGCATTTAACCCTTAACTATAGAGGAGCCCAGTTTCGCAGACCAGGTGAATTATAAGGTTTCGTAATGCTGCAGTATGTCGCTTTTTATGTACATATATGATACTCACGGTACTATTTCAGTTGCATTTATATGTTTAAGTAATCTAGCTCACTCGTACGAAGCATTCGCGCATGAGAGCGGCAATTTAAAAATCAAATTTTTTTTTTTCATCAAAAATTATAGCAAAACGAAAAAAATAGTAACTTGTCTAACATTTTTTCGCCACATGCATCACAAAGTAATATTAATCATGATACCGCAATTCACTATGCCTCAGTGAACATTTTTTTTTTTTCAGATTTTAATGCTACAGTACAACTGTGGTTCAGTATCCTGCAGCGAGTTTCGATTCTACGTACTTGGAAATTTAGGTCTCGACCAATCAGAGGGTGTAGTTATTCCATTCAATAATGCCAAAACTCACGATGTTCGCATTTCTAGACCGACGCTCTAACCACGTTGAGCTTGAAGGCTTTACTCGTGGACCATAATGCATTATAGCAAAGCGTATTAAAAATCAGAATAAACTGATTTTTTCGAAAAACTGCCTCATTGTGAGTTTTCTGTTTATTTTTCGCCCAAGGCGATGAAACAAATCTTTAACATGATGCCCTGAAATTTAATGAATTATTCATGAAATTATGGCGTTGGCACAAAAAAAAAAAAAAACACCTTTCAGAAAAAATACGTGTGATAATGAACATAACATAGAATATTTGATTATTTTAAATTACTAAATTTACTACCAGAGAAATATTTCGTAAAAGTATTTCATAACAACCGCCAAATTTTGCATTGAAAATATATTTTACTAGTTTTACAAAATATTTTGTTAATAGGCATTGTTCAACTGAAATACTTAACGGTTAATTATCAAATCATCTGCAAGTGCACAAGTTCATTGTTAAATTTTTAGCTTGTTGAAAGTGAACTTCGTACGTAACTTTACCATTTTTGAATTGATGTTTTGAGGTTGCCAATTATGTTTCCTTTACGTTATAATTTCATTTTGTGCCTTGACGCAATCAAATGTTCGCAAAATAAATTCTTTTGATGTTCTGCCAAAGTTGAAAACATGTTTATTGCCCACGCACACGTACTAGTCCTTTAACATTGAAGTTAAGAGCGCGTTCGGCGACCTCGACTGGTCCACCGGTGATTAACCAGGCCCTAACCGCAGCGTTCTATAAGAGCTAGCTGTTAACTGGTTGGTAACGATGGCGTTCTATGAACGTCACCAGTTGATCTACCGGCGGATCGCAACTGAAGCTGATTGATTGGTTTACTGAACCAATTTTTACTAATTATAAGTATTTCTCACCTGCGTGTTAGTAGATTGTGCTATTTCTGCGCAAGTAACAGGTGATCAACCGAAAAAGTCCGATGGAGCATTGGTTAGTGAACAACCGGTTAGTAACCGCTGACGTAACTAACGAGTTTTACTGTACAAGCTTGCTCATTCGGTTTCCACCGACAAAAAGGAACGCAGAATTCCAACATTTCCCTATTGTTAGTCCGGAAAATAAAAAGCGTTTCTTTAAATATCTCGAAAACTTATTTCTGCAGATACTGCCATTCATCTGCTCACGGAAGTATTCGAGTCAAAATGACTATGAAATTCAGATTTGATTTTTTAAAATCTAAATTTAAATTAAACATTCCCAAATTTAAAGCGCTGCTCAAAAACATGAAATATTCTTCGTCAAAGAAAATCATTTATTGCATGCAATTTTAAGTCATTTTGTTAAATAAAATTCCAATTTTCCATCAGAAAAGTATAATTATATTCACTTTTTAGATGCAAATATTTTTTCATCTAAGTCTTTAAACTGGTTCTAACAATTAAATTCAGATATAACTGTTCAGATGATAAAATTAGTAGGGTCTGGTGGGGGAAGTGGCACAATGGGGTAAAGTGGTAATAAGGCAAATAAAAGGCTATAGCTCGGAAATAAATGCTCGAATGAATGTGAAAATTTTATTTTAGAGTAGGGCAGTTAGAAATTACATTTTGAATACAAAATTTTACAACTGGCAAAATTTTATATGCTAAAAAAAATATTTTGTATGGATAGGAAAAATTAAAAAATCTTAACACCTTTTTTAACTTCCTAGGGAAATTTTCTTTGTTGGAATTATGAACAGATTGCCTGCACAGGAAGCTTCCTACATGTCTCAAGAACTCTTACTCCTCAGCAGTTATCTGAATCTATTTTAAATAATTTTTTAGAACAGTTAAGGAAGATGGGGTAAAGTGGTAATGCTATTAGGCTTAACGAATATTGTTCTTCTAATGTCACTTAATAGTTAAGTATAAGGCAGATATAAATTAAATATTAATTTCACTTAATATGTATTGTTTTTACAGTAAACGGGGTTAAATATACGAATATATGCGCACGTATACTCATATACACTGTGAAAAAATTCCGAAACATTACTGATTATTTCCGTGTTACGTTTCAGGATTTTAACAGTTTGTATTCACTTCCTGGAAAAATCAAGTATCATTGCCAAAATGTTTCCCGAGTTGGTACAATTTGCACGAATGCAGACTTTTCACTTTATTAAAAATATTTTTAACTCCCAGTTTAAAGATTAACTGAGCGTATTTATAAAGTGTATCAGCTTCAGTCAGATAACAGCCTGTCCAGACTGATTAAAAGGAAGCCTAGAAGTCCATGGACTAACGTAGTTTTCATGAATTGCAGGCGAGTAATATACGTTATGCTTGCTTGAAATTCTCTTTTAGTTTTGGCTATGCTTGCGATACTGCTTATGGAACTTCCTTGATAACTTAGGAAGGTGCCATGCTATCATAAATTACTTTCCTAAAGCTTACTCTTATTTTCCGGAGATACAACTGGCTTTAAACGGGAAGATTTCTGAATTTTTCAGGAGACTTTCGAGATAATTTCACGATTTTTACTGAATTTTAGCGGAAAACGTTCTTGGTTTTTGCAAGATATGTTACTGGCAGAAATTGGGCACATCAGCTGCCCAATATTTTCCAGCAACGTTTCTGAATCGCTTTTACAGTGTACGTCTACTGTACACGTATATACTCGGGTATGCACGTATATACCCGAGATACAAGTACATACGCGCATATGATGTTCGTTTATACGCGTATATACTCGTATATGCGTGTATGTACGCGTCACGTATATACACGTATATACGAGTGTATATATATGTATATATGCGTATATGCGTGTATATACGCGTTACGTATATACACGCATATACGAGTGTATATATATATATATGTATATACGCGTATATACACACACACACACACAAACATATATATATATATATATATATATATATATATATATATATATATATATATATACATGTCACGTATATACACGTGACACGTATACGCTACAGTAGGTAATCACGTATTCATGCTTTTATGCTCGTGTATACACGTATATACTTGAGTAGGCACGTGCATGCATGTATCTGACGTATACATGTATTCACTCATATATGAACGTGTTTACTCATGTTTATACGACACGTATATACTCGTGTATACATGCTTATACTTGTGCATATATTTGTAATTATAAAAATAATTGAAATATACAAATATTAGTGTTATTTATAATAGTTTTGCATCTATTTTTAAGTATAACCACTTTACCCCCTGATATGACCACTTTCCCCCACCCCATGGGGTAATCAAATGGGGTATCAATCATGGGGTATCAAATACATAGGGAAATGAAAGTTTTATAAAACTATTTATTTATTTATTTTTTTTCCTGAAATTCAGTGTACCGTGTTCTTTAATAATGCAATGTAAAATAACAAGAAAAAAGTTGAAGTGTTTAAAGAATTTTTTGTATTTATCATCCACCTAAGTTGAAAACCAACGATTTCATGACCACTTTACCCCACCAGACCCTATTCATTCCTTACTGAATTTCACATCTTATCACCTTCTTAACAATGTTTATCACAGGAATAAGAACCATATTACCAAAGTTCTAGTTAAAAGAACGACTTTAGCTATGACCGATTCTGATGACTCTATTGTATTATTTCTAGTTATTGTTCGGTGACGCCGAATTAATTTGTTGGATGATTAAAAACAACCATAGTGAAAACTTTTGGCTTCTTATTTAAAATTAAATATGTTTAGCTTTGCAAACAGATATATTGCCATTAGTTTGCTATTTCTTAAATTGAATATTTGTCTTTAAAATTTCACATTCAATAATCCCGCAGCTTTATTTACATTAATTTTAAGTGTCGAAATTTAAATTTAAATGTATAGTTTAATATAAAATAATTCTGAAATATATGCTGTAAACCTTCCAGTTGTCAACAGACTCTCCTACGAATATTTTAACCGTTGACATTGTGAAATAAAATCAATATTTAGGTTTTCATAAAACTATTGGTTTCCAATTTTGTTATGATGTTTGCGAGTCAAAAACTTCAAATTTCAAATCAAGAATGATTTCTTGAGATTTCTCATTATTCTTAATGAATAGGGGCGGCCTTTCATTCTTCCTTGAATAAATCAAACTCAACGGAATAAAATATTTGCCGAAATTTCTACATAAATGCATGCAGATCAAAGTATGTATCGATTTATTGATTTAACAAATTTTGGACTGTCTCTTCTTCGTAAAATTATTAAATTCTTGAATATCAGTGGCACCGTCAAACTCCTAAATCAATTAAGCTGAAAACTATCTCAGATATATTCCACTCAGCATTCTTTTTTGAGCATTAAGTAAGTTTTCAAAATTGTTTTTTCCCGCATTTTGAATTTGAGTATGGATTTATTAAGATTCAAACTACTACTGAATTTTCCTTTTCGCCGAACAAAAATGACAATAAATGCAATATCTCATATAAGTTCAAGCAATTCTTAGAAAATATATTCCTAAATTGTAGGATTTTGAGACACATAACTACATTTATGTGCGTTGTAAAACATGTGTAGGGTTAAGACGCTTTATTTTGTCCCAGAATGTTTTAGACCTCCGTGTATCAAATGTTACGATCAAATAATCCAATATATATATATATATATATATATATATATATATATATATATTAGGGTGGTCCTTATTTTTGAAGTTGCAGATATTTTACGCGACGCCCCCTCAGTTTGTTCCATTATACAAATAAATGATCCCTGCAAAATTTTAAGTCAATCCATGAATATTAACACGTGCCCCTAGGGTCCCTTTTTTGAGTTTCGAAGAAAAAATTGCGGATTTTCTCATTTTTATGTAAAAATAATTCTAACGTTTTATATTTGAAGTAATTTTGAACCTCAATAGGTGCTGCTACTTCCAGACCGATCATTCTCTCACCTACATCCTGTAAAATTTAACATGCACTGTAAAAAAAATTCCGAAACGTTACTGGGTATTTCCATGTTACGTTTCAGGATTTTAATGGTTTTTACATATTTCCTGGAAAAATCAAATATCACTGTCAAAAAGTTTCCTGAATCGCTACAAGTTGCACGAATGCAGACCATTCACTGTTGTGAAAAATATTTTTAGCTCCCAGTTTAAAGATTAACTGAGTGTATTTATAAAGTGTATCGGCTTCATTGCAATTATGGCCCGTCCATGCTAATTAAGTTCCCAAAGGGAGCGAATAAGTATGGACTACGTAGCTTTGCGAGAATTGCAGGCGAGTAAAATTCTTGTTACTTACCAGCACTTCTGGCTTAGCTTTGGTCATGTTTGCAGTAATGCTCTTGGAACTTCCTTGATAAGTCAGGAATGTGCCAAGCTATTATATTATACCTTCTTAAGTCTACACTAATTTTCCAGAGAGACGACTGGCTTTTAACGGCAAAATTTCTGAATTTTCAGGAGGCTTCCAGGATAATGTCAGGAAAGTTACTGAATTTTAGCAGAAAAAGTTCCTGGATTTTGCAAGATATGTTACTGGCAGAAATTGGGCACATCAGCTGGCCATTATTTTCCAGGAACGTTTCTGAATCGTTTTTATAGTGTGTTACAGAGGGTACATGTACACCAATGGCCTTGGGTCAAGCGTACCGCTCTTCTGCGCTTGTTCGAACCAAGCAGCAGGGGAACGTTTCTTCTCACCAAGATGGACACAAGGGATTCTATAGGCCATTAATGAATGGCCTAGGCCATTAATGAATGATCTTTGACAGCAACAAATTGCCTCCTCCAGGCTTTGGGGGTGTTGACTTACAAAATTCCCTGTGTATGTAATAGGTGTGGCAAATAGAGTCGCGAGGTTTCAATGCTATAAATATAAGTAATTGCAATTATATTTTGATTCGCTGTTCTTTAGTTATAAACATACCTAAATGCTTATACAATTTTTAATTTTTAAAATATAAATGTCGAAAAATCCTCGATTACTCCTAACAAAAAAATATAGTGTATTTTCCATAGCTAAAAAATAAATTTAAAAAAATATCCAGATCAGAACAATGTAGAAATCTATACTTTAAATTAATTTTCTTCTACTTCAGTACATAGTCCTTTAAAATCATCAAATTCTAGCGATTCACAAGATTTAGAAACCGAAATGGATATCTATCCTAAATTGTTGAACTTTTGTTTTCTACAGCTAGTCTACCTCAATGCAAAAAAGCTTGACAACTATTGATATCTGCTCGCCTTTCATCACTCTTAGACAAATACCATATTAGGAATAAAGATGTTGTTCATTTATTTACAGCCCATATAGATGCAGTAAATTTGAATCCAAATGAGCTAGTGATCAATGATACATTCCTTAAGAGAGCAAGAGAAAATCTTAGAGAGGTTAAATGAAATTTCATGAATTTAAATTTAGATTTTGTAGTTATTCACTGGGATACAACGCTACATCCAGATGTAACTGGAAAAAGAACGCCGACAGGATTACCGTGATAGCTTCAGGTCCTAATATTGAACAGCTACACGGAATTCCTTAAATATTTCTTCAGTTTCTTATGATACCTTATATGATAGCTCTTTATTACTTACTGTTCTAGCTGTAGTGTTTGACACAACGACTTACAATACCAATGAATTGTGCATGCATTTTTTTAGAGCAAAAACTGAACGGTGATATATTACATTAGGATTGCCATCATCATGCACTTGAAATCGTACTGCAGAGTGTGTCCTTAAAGAAGTTCTTGCCTTTCTTAGTTCTAGATCATATATTCAATTATTTAAGCGCTTCAAAATTTTGTGGAAAGATCTCCAGCATTCAGAACATTTTAATCAAGTACACATACCCCTAAAAGTTTAAAAGACGAAGTTGATGACATATTATTTATTGTTCGTAAAAAGCGGAATTGAGAAAGATTACAGATAATTCTCATAACTTGTAATAATATTTTCTGGTGAATTTCCTCCTACAGGGATATGTTTTCGGCAGCCTGAAGCTTATCCCTGAGCCACATAGGTGGCAAAAGGAATTTTTGTTTGAAAATTTTTATGTTTAGGAAACAATTTAAATTGACCTTACATGAAAAGAAGGCCCTTAAATGCTGTTTTACAAAGCTGTTTTACAATTAAATGCTGTATGAATGTATATGAATTTTCACAGCAACCCAATCGAGGCTCCTTTGAATAATATAATATGTCTGAAAAACTAGCAGCGTACAAAATGACGATAAACATGCAGCAGAAGCAGTGATTGGAAAATTTATAAATCGCTTATGGTATTTAGGCGATAAACTAGTAGCTTTGTCCGTATTGGATGAAGGAATTAACTTTGAAGATTGGAAAGACTAGTCCAAAAATGCTTGTGATAAGGAAGACGTGTCTGATGACTGTTTAACAAATTTCAGATAATTGTAAATGATTTGGAATACTTTCTTGGTAAAGAGCTTCCTCTTCATAGAATCAATTACGAGTCAATAAAACTGTTTGATAAGTTACAAATACTAAAAGATTTTTTTCTATTTCATCCTGATTCACGGCAAAATGAAGGAAACTCTTTAAAGGGAAGAAAGATCGTTAAAATACTGAAAATTGTGAATGATACAACTGAAAGATTAGCACAATTAATCGAAGAATTTCGCAACTAATTTACCGAATATGAGTCACAAAAACAATTTATTTTACAGACCGCCCAAGAATATCGGAAAAAAATACTCGGTATCGAGATACATTGAGAAAAGCGTACGATTAAGGAAAGTTTCTAAAGCATTACTTCATTCTTATTCAACGTAAAATCTTTAGATGATATAAAGTAATTATCAAAATTAATTTTAGTGCTACCTCACTGTAAAAATATTTTTCAAACCTAGGAGAAACGATGTACTGGATCTGAAGTAAAAACTCGATGATTTGTGAGAAAATTATCAAAAGTGTTAAAGTTCAGCGGCCTAGGGGCACGTGTTATTATTGACCGATCGAGTTCAAATTTTGCACACGTTACTTTTTATTATAGTGTCACAAAACTAGGGGGCGTCAATTGTTGAATTCCGAAATTTTTTTCCCCGATATAAATAAGGACCACCCTAATATATATATATATATATATATATATATATATATATATATATATAAATCTCGTGTCACGATGTTTGTTCGGGGTAAACTCCGAAACTGCTGAACCGATTTTTATCAAATTTCATACGTATCTGTAATTTGGTCCAACTTAAAAGATAGGATAGTTTTTATAATTTTTTATTGCAAATTTCATATTAATTATGCAATAATAGTGTGAATTAATTGTTTAGTTCTAAAAATTCTTAATAGATGGCGTTGTAAGTTAATTAATCGATATAACTCTAACATCGTATGACTTACTGCTAAAAACACCATAATAAAAAAATTCAGAAATGTTGCTTAGAATTTCCATATAACGTTTCGGGATATTACAGGTTATTATTCACTTCCTGAGAAATTCAACAATATTTTTCAAAATGTTTCCTTGAATTGCTACAAATTGTAGATTTTACACCGTTGTGAAAAATATTTTTCTCCACCAGTATCAAGATTAACTAAACGTATTAAATAGGTGTATCGGTTCCGAAGCGACTACGGTTCGTCCAGATTGACTCAATGCCCAATGTGTACGAAAAGACATCTGGATCACGAAGCTTTGCAAGATTTGCATTCGAGATACTTGCTTGAGATCTGTCTTCGCGTTGGCAATGTGTGCATTAATGCTTTGAGAGCTTTCTTAGAAAAGCAGGAAGGTTCCAGGTTATTATATTAAACCTGCGTTAGACTTCTCTGAAGGTGCGAGAATCATTACTTCCTTTAACTAAGTAAACTACTAAATTCTTCAAAAATATTTCAAGTTAATTTCAGAAAGTTTAATGAATTTAAGCGGAAAACAATTATTTTCTTTATTTTATTCCCCAAGAAACTTTTAATATCATTAATTCTTGCAAAGATACGTTCGCAACAGAAAATTGCAGTAATTGCATCGTCAGGCATTGCTGCTACTTTTTTTAGATGGTAGACGAACAGCACATTCAGCTTTAAAGTTGCCTATTAGATATTCATAACAAACAAAACGCAATGTGTAACATTTAAGAAAAAAAAAACATGGAATGGCTGTAGTGTTGCAAAAGAGGAGTGAAATTAAAATTTCGGATAAGTGTACTATGGCTCATGAGTAAAAGCATTCATTCGAAGCACATCATAAGATTGTGCAAGATTTGAACGGCAACGATAAACTTTTTGGCGAAATTGTCTGAATACTGTCTGGGGACATACGGCAGACATTACCAGTTATTCCGATGAAATCAACGCATGTTTAAAACAATCGTTTTTATAGCGTAATGTCGAGATAATGCTATAAAAACAATCCTGATACGCAGCTCCTGATTGGCCATGAACATGCGAGTATAAACGCAAAATAATCTAATCCCTGAAGTATTTTCTAAGCAATTGCTGGGTATTGGAAACGGTGAAATTGAACTGTATCAAAATATACAGTACAACAAATAGACAGACATTTTCTACACTGCCGTTGAGACGAAAAGTGAACTGATTGAGAGTCTATTTCCAGATAAATTTAATTTTTTTAAAATCATAATTGCCTCTGTAATCGAGCTGGTTTTGTAGCAGTTTTGGTTTCGGTAAACATTTTCGAACAGACAGGAGTATTTGTGGATCGTCAATTGTAGACTGTCAAATACATATCCCTATGCATGTCACAAATTGTATTTATTGGTCGCACAAAATCATTGGGAGTTGACACTTTCTAATGCAGGTTTGACGTAAGGAGAAACAGTATTCGTCAACTGTTTAAAACAATTTTGACGACATTCTATCCAGTACAATCATCATTTTTTAAAGAGAAACTATATAACTTTCACGTTTGAAGACGTATTTCATAAAGTTTACCAAACACACAAATATTTAAATCCAGATTTTACACCAGAGATAAATATGAAGTTTTAGTTTTAACTGAAGGTTTTTGCGTTTCAATTTCAAATTTGCCACTTAGTTATTATGATATGCCGTCACCTGACAGTTGGGCCACCGACTTAGTTAACACTGATTTTCAACGTAGAACAACAGAGCAATGACGCTGTCTTAGCTACAATTATTGCGAATAATGAGCCATTACTGACAGCTGGAAAAAAATGCTCCCCATTGATGCTGAACAAGTCTATAGAGTTGTCGATGAAAACAAAGCAGTAAACATTCCAACTGAATTTTTAAATTCCCTGGATACACCAGGAATGCGACTACACGATTTCCGGTTGAAAATTCGCTCAACAATTTATTCTTTTTCGCGATTTAAACCCACCTAAATTTTGCAACGGTACACGTTTCTTCATCAAAATTCAACAATTTTGACGATAAGGTTTAAAGGAGAAATGTTTGTGTAGCCACGTAATCCATTAATAGCGTCATAATTTTCAAACACATTTGAAAGGCTTCAATTTTTGATTCGTTTAGCTTTTGCAAAGACCATAAATAGATCTCAAGAACAAACAATGTCTTCTTTCGGTTTGGACATGAAACATAAATATTTCTCTCATGGGCAACCATACATCACCTACTCACAAGTGGAAAGTTATCATACTTTTCGTATTAGCAAAAGACTGGTTAAGCAAGAACATTGTGCACAACTTAGTGCTTAGACAGTTTTCAGTTTTCAAATAATAGAAACAATAGTTCGAAGTCAATGTTATCTACTTTATTGAAAAAATTTAATTATTATGTTTTTAATTTAGTTAGTGTATTTTGTTAAGAAGTTATTGATTACAAACTATAGAGAAAGCAGACGTGAATAAAATGTTATGTAGAATCTAAAAGCGTATGGTGGTTTACGCTTAGTTTCTACATTCGATTATTTTGCAATCAGTTTCGATATTTACTATCACTTTCAAGTTATTTTTGCTTTTTTTTGGCCAAAGTCATACTTAAAAATTTTACTAAGCGTAAGTATAGTGCTTTTTCCATAGAAAATTTAGTTAGTACTTACTGAATTCAATAAGTACTTTCTTCAGCCTGCACTGTAAAAAAAAAAAAAAAAAATCCGAAACGTTACTGAGTAAAAATTTTCTATACTTGCTTGCAGTTCTGGCTAAGCTTTGGCTATGTTTGCATTACTGCTTATAGAAGTTCCTTAATAAATCAGAAAGGTGCTAAGCTTTTTTTTTTTATTCCTTCCTAAGTTTACACTAAAGTTCCAGAAACACGACTAACTTCAAACGGGAAGATCTTCGAATTTTTAAAGAGGTTTCCGAGATAATTTCAGGAAGGTTATTAACTTTTATCGGAAAACTTTCCGGGTTTTGGCATGACATGTTCCTGGCAAACATTGGCCAAATCAGCTGTCCATAATTTTCCAGGAACATTTATGAATCGTTTGTACATTGAATCACGCCCATTATCAATCTCATATGTTTTAAAATTTGGCTATACTATTTTAAACTCTATTAAAAATATTTATTTGATTCTATCAAAATAATGAGTAAAATTTTATTTTAATCCAACTTCTTTGCCACAGCAACGCGTGGCTGGGTCAGCTAGTATATATATATATATATATATATATATATATATATATATATATATATATATATATATATATATATATATATATATATATATATATATATATATTACAACAACACCAACTAAGCCTACGCGTAGTATTTGAACTTAAATGCTATAAATAAATGTTTTCCGTTTAAAAAATACATTTTTACCAGAGTTGAAAATAGTGATCCCATTTTCATCCCCTCAGCAATGCACCGTGTAACGAAGGTAATAATGGTTTGAGAAGAAGTTCATTATAACAAAAGCTGATTGCGTATTCACTGTAAAAACGATTCATAAACTTTCCTGGAAAATAATGTGCCCAAGCTGATGTGCCCAATTTCTTCCAGTAACATATCTTGGAAAAGTCAAGAACGTTATCCGCTAAAAGTCAGTAACCTTTCTGAATTTAACCTTGGACTTTCTCAAGAAATGTGAAATCTCCCCTGTTAAAGCTAGTCATGTCTCTAGACCCTTCCAGAAAAAATAAGTAGGTTTAGTGTAATTATTAGAACCTTCTTGATTTACTAAGAAGGTTCCATAAAAATCAGAGCGACCACTGTCAAAGCTACGCAAGAAGGAACCAAGCATATATCTTGTATGCAATTCCTGCCTTGCAAAACTGTAGCTATTCATTGGCTTTTTCGCTCTCACTAGGAGCTTACTCAATCTGGATTTCGCTCTCACTAAGAGCTTACTCAATCTGGACAAGCTGTAAGCAACCTTAGGCCGATACACTCAATAAAATGGCGCATTCAATCTTTAAACTGGTTGCTAGAAATATTTTACACAACACTGAAAGGTCTGCACACGTGCAACTTGTAGCAATTCAGGAAACTTTCTTGTGAAAATACTTGTTTTTACGGGGAAATAGGTGAAAACGTTTGAAATCCGGAGACGTTCCATGGAAATAACCGGTAACGTTTCTTAATTTTTTTTACAGTGTTGCATTTAAGATAAACATCACAAATTGGCCATTCTTACTTACACACGAAAGTTGCACTTCAGAGCAGATTACGTGTCGCCACGAAGTGCATTTAAGGCATCGCGCCCTTAATTCTTCACGTTTGTATGCATAAAAACGTTTTTGGCGCATTGGATAATCTGCTTCGTCGTTTTTTATTCGAATCTTAGTAAGGGACGAAAATAAGAACATCATATTTGTCAATATGGTGGCTCTCTGCTCTATGTAAAGTGAATCAAACATAGCAAAACGCTCAGATCTATTTAGTTTCTAGCTTTCCCTAAACAAATATGTCAAACACAACTTCACAATAACCACATTCAAATGTTTAAAAAATACCATTTGCAATTTGTATTACAAATACTCACGTAAAAAAAAAAAAAAAAAAAAAAAAAAAAAAAAAAAAAACAGAATAAGAGCTCCTAAAGGACAACGCAAGACTCCGGAATCTTCCACACATAAATACTGCTTTTTGACTGCAACCTGAAAAAAATATCACGAGGGTTAAACCTAGTGTCAAACTAGAGAAACTTAGGGATGTTAAAATGGCGATTCTATCCTTTAACGCTTTAATAAAAATAAAGCAATGAAAAACATTTTAAGAAATGTACTTATAAAGTTCTCAACAAAACTTGCATCAGTGATTAGATAGCTCTTGCTACATTCCTGAGTTTCAATTTTTGTTCGCTCACTTGATGACGTTAGACAACATCAATGCAACGATTTGATTTTACAGACTACTCATACCGCAATTTCCACTGGCGACGTAAGTGGAGAAATATTTGATCTTCTCGATTCTATTTCCATATGTGCATGATAGTTTTTTTTTTACACATATTCAAAATGGGTACTACATATTCAAAATGGATCAAAAATGCAATTATTGAAGCATGTAGATTGACAGTCTGGTATTTTTCTTGGCACAGATGTACATTTGGGAAACCCACAATGCATGGAAATAAATACTATTACCACAACTTGTGGCAACTTTTAAAACAAAACTGCTAGCAAGAGAACAGTAGGTCACGTGTTAAAGAGAATCTGAGCGTTCTGAGTGTTTTCAAACAATTGAGTCGACGTCATCATTGTTTTGAAGACGAAGCTTTAAAAAAGTTGTTTTTAAAGTGATTGTACATTTTCTTCTCCAACCGGTCTACAAATGCAAACTAATTGGTTTCAACAACAAAATAAATAAATACCCCTGCGCAGAGAAGTAAATGGTAATCAGCACCATTTTAGAGCACAAAATTAGCAGATTACGTCTTTGACATGTTTCGTGGTTATAGGGAATCTCTCTTTCAATGCAAAATAGTGAGCTTTTGGATGTAAAGACATCCGGCAAAATCTTAGATCAAGATTAAAAGTGGAATGAGCGAGTCCACGTGAGTTCATTACCCAGTCTTCCAAGTCACAAAACTGCTATGATGCTTTTTTTATAACATTTAAAGTACGTTTTTCTTCATTTCGTTCTATTAAAAAAGTTAAAAATCCGTGTTAGTCAAATTGAAGTAAGTATCAACGGTTTTTTGAATAAACGTTTGCGCCTGGAAAATTCTCCTGACACATTTCTATAATTATTTAAAATAGCATGCTTCTTAATTTGAACGTTCCTTCAACTATCGGATAGTCATTATAATTATTCAAAGTGCATCCAAGCGAACTCCAGCGCTCATTATACTTTCTGACAAACTGCTTACTGGAAATAGATGAAATATTTATCGCTTTTGAGTAGAATGATCTTGCCAGGATTCAAAATCATTTTGAAACTACAAAAGTTGCTGTCGGTGACACTCCTTTTCCTTGGAATTCAAAATGAAGTCAAAGCACTTCAATTAGAAGTTTTATATATTCCACTATAATGATTTTTGATATAGTTTCTGGTAGAAAAATAGTCGCTTTACTTGTTTTGTAATTTTAAGTCTTACATCTGCATTGTTGTTGCTGTTGTCGTGTCATCTTCATATGTATAATAGCCACAATCACTGATCGAGCAATTGTCTGACGTCACCAGGAATGATGTTATTTTTAAAATGAATTACTTTACATGGAAGAATGTTTATTGAATTGTGTATATATTTTTGCTAGAAAATAGATAAGATTCTTGTTTTTTTTTTTTCAACTTTTGCCAATTTTGTGGCACCAAAAAGTGCTAATGTACTTCGACCACGCTGATTCGGTCAGAAAAGAACTGCAAAGAGGGAGTAAATAACATCCAAGGCACCGGTGGAAATCTAACCCACAACCTCCAGCATTCAAAGCAAAGCCACTAGTTCAAAGCCACGGAGGCCCGCCCGTACAACTAGCTTGGTATGATACTTGTAACTAGTTATAGGTATTTGTTTGAAATACAGATAAGTTCTACTTTTCCTAAAACTTATAACCCTAGCAGGTGATTACTGGCAAAAAAATTAAACTGGACCAAAAATAAATAAATGAATAAATAAAAATAATTCCACATTGGATTATTCTCACTTTAAGTTCGATTAAATGTATGCTTTTTCAGAGGATAGAAAAGAGAAACATAAGAACTGAACTAAGTTATTTTTTAATCTCTGACACACTTTAAAGTATGTCGCTTCTATCATACCCATTTAAAATGTTAAAACGAGAAGTATTTTTTCTTTTTCTAAAATGAAATGTATATAAAAGGGCTGGTCATAAATGATGTTGTGGTATAACTGTATCTCATGTGTTTCGTTTTCCCATCCTTTTCTCAAACCTCTTTTTCCTTGCTGAGATCTTCCTCCTGTGAAATTCTGTAAGAAAGTGATGACGTCATGAATTTCTTACAGAATTTCACAGGAGGAAGATCTCAGCAAGGAAAAAGGAATTTGAGAAATGTACGGGAAAATGAAACACGTCTGGTACCGTTATACCACAGATGTCACACTTTTCTTTGACATTACTGATCTCCTCCTCCTGGTTGTCACAAAGTGTCACACTTCACCTTAACCCCTCGCCATCCCTTAGTCACAGGTCACGGTAGTTTTCATGAACATATTCCGATAAAAATGGCGTGATATCACATTTCTTGTTACCACCTCCATCCAGATTGCCACCAACTGTCGCAATTTGACAGTCCCCCTCGTGACATCATTCGTGCACAGCTTCAAAGATAAATAATTCACTCTGCATAAATACTTTTAATTAATATTCCATTATATTTATAATTTGCTTCTCCATATCATTTTTGTCTCAGAGTGAATTTCGCCGATGGCAAACTTGTAGTGAATAAATGTTAGTGTATTGGAAATGACAGTCTTTTGGTCCACGCTTAAGAAAATTTTCACTCTTAAAAAAACGTGTCGTTAGAAAATTCTTCGAGATTCTTTCGCAAATACTCTATATTTCTGATCAAATACCAACTGTAGTGCCATCAATCTTTTTTGAAAATTAAATTTAGTTCAGCGGAATTATCATATTGTATTGTGGATTAACTTACATTCAAGAGGTTCTTAAAATTAGAAAAAGGAGATTTTTCAAGCATTTAATCAATCGTTGTCCTTATAAATTAAAACTAATTACTTAAGCAAAACCTTAAGGCATTCGTTATTAAGTATTCGTCTACATTATAAACACTAAATTTAGCTGGAAATTAGCAGCATGGTTTGGTTTTTTTTAGTTTTCATTTTCAATTGCTGCGGGCAAAGATATCCTGTTTAGAAAGTTTTGAGAAATATAATTGAGGAGAATTATTTGTTTAATGAGCTCTTCAATTGTTTTAAATTTCAAGATAGCTTTTTTTCCCTGGGTTATTATCAAGTTCTAGTTGAAAACACTACCGCAGTGATAAAAATTATCGACACTATCAGATTGGACAGGTGTCAGTTTGGATGGTGGAAAAAAAAGAGTATTAAATACAATGGGGATGTTTTCTTCAGTCAAAAGTACTACTTTTAGTCACTGAAATTGGTAGAATAAGCAAAAAGAAAAAGAACATAGACCCAGAAAACACTTCCATTTCTCCCAACATTTAATTTTTTATTGATTTTTTTAAATAACTGGTTTTTAAAACAAAATGTTTCATCGTGTGCCGTCAAAAGTGATGAAAGGTATCCAAAATCGGAGCGCGTGGTTGTCTTTTCTGGCTAGATATCGCCTATTAATGGGGGGGAGGGGTTCACCGTGAGCAATTTTGCAGCGGAACGAGATTGTAAGCTAAATAAAATACTCATTTAGCGCAGTTTGGCAGTGTCCTGAAACTTGATTCTAGTAACCCTTAGCTCACTTGTGACCTCAGCAACGAAAAGGTTATTTTTTAAGGAGAGAAAGTAAGTCAGAATTAAGAAGAAAAAGTATCTTACTCCATGTTTTCGTCCATGCTCTTCCAGAAAAAAATATTTTTAAAAATGGTAAACAAAGGAATTGGCTCACAGTTCTTATCGTCAAGAGCTTTTCTTTTTATAATTTGTTTACGGATTTTTTTTTTTTTTTTTTTTTTTTTTTTTTTTTTTTTGTAAAATATTAAGTGAAAGTTAAAAATCTGAAAAGGTAAATGAAATTCGCGTAAAATTATAAGTGTTAGCTTCATTTAGCAGCAATATTTCATTGCGAGAACTTTAAATTTGTCAGAACCCGATTTCAAGTCATTTTTAAAATATTTTTTCTTATAATTTCATCAAAGTTCGTATCCTATTGCATACGTTCCTGTTATTTCGTACAATTAAAATAATTTATTCCGTTGCGGGAATTTTTCATAATTTGTAATACTCGCACAAAACTTGAAAATATACATTGGGAAATGTAATCAGATGGCTATAATTTTTATAACTAACGCCTATGACATAGAGAAAAAAAAAAGTTTAGTAACATTTTTTTCTTTTTTTTTTTAGAGTAAAAATTAAAAATGTTACTTCTCCCCGGGAGGGGGGTCTCCCCATTGGTAGCTGATGAATTGCTTTGTTTTTGCGCCTGAGCTTCAAAGAAACATTAAGCTCCCATCAATTAAATAATAATCTGCTACAACCCGAAAAGGGCAAAAGGGGGATAAATTATCCATCAATCAAAATTGTAAACCTCACAGGATTTAAGATGACAGAAGAAAAAAGATTTATAATCAAAAAATTGCAAACTTTATTTTTGCTCTCAAAGATAACTTTTACGACAATCTAAAAACGTCACAAATTTCAGTACTTTTCTTTGCTTATTCTACTTTTTACCTTTGTCGATGGAAGCCTAAAATATTTGCCGTGGTTGTAGCAATGCTTACATTTTAGTATGAAGTTATTCCTTAATCAATAGCAGTAAAGTATTCTGGGGCATCAAATGGTACTTTGGAGAAATACAACAGATGAAGGACTAAAATCAAGTTTAACATGATGAAAGTATTTTACTATTTAAACTAAATGAAACTTTTTTACGATTGTTTTGGCCTAAAAGGAAAAATATAAGAGGGTGTGCAACTTGAAGAATTGGCTTTTGGGGGTGACACCCTAATGTCCATAGGCTTGTTACAATCAAAAAGCAACATATCCATTCGGCCAATAGGAAGCCATTATTTTAGTCATGTGACCTGAAGCTGATCTATACTATCAAACTTTGCAACTTGTAGGTTTTTTGTTTGTAGGTTCTTAATTCGTTTAAAACGAAACATGTACATTACGATTTTAATCAAAGAAAAACATGTCCATTAGATCCAATCAATTGAATACACGTCCTAATTTTTAAAAAATAACAACAGGTTTATTGGTCTTGGTCTCTCTATATTTAAAAGTTTTTTCTTAAGAAAATTAATGAGACTAAATCAATCTATAGAAATACAAAAATACATTTTTTTCCATAAATGTTGATTTATAAACACGTTTTTCGTTAATTCTAAGAAATCGTTTAGAATGGAAGAATAGACATGGGTGGTTCTGATCAGTTCCTCCTCATTTGTACTCACTCTGTCTATCGAAAACCACAGAAAACGACCAATATTTCGACACTCACTTTTTAATTTAAAAGAAAATGTGCGTCACGGGACGCTCGGCAGAAGTGATAACTCTCATAGGATTAAACTATTATCATTTTTTAATCCGATGAAAGTAACAATTCGCTTATGGTAGCTATAATAAGCAACGAAATATTTGCATTGTATGTTATCTAAAAATCTTGCAAAGACTGCATCAAGTACAGTTCCGTGACTTGTAGTGGCTTCTTCTGGCTTATCAATTATTTGTAATTGTAATTTGGATTGTAGAAACGATGGTAAATTTTTAGCTCGATCACACTGAAAAATTCCGAAACGTTAATGAGTATTTCCGTGTCACATTTCGCGATTTCAATGGTTTTTATCCACGTCCTGGAAATATCAAGTATCATTGTCAAAAAGTTTCCTCAATTGCTACAAGTTGTCCGAATGCAGACTTCTCTCTGTTGTAAAAAATATGTTTAGCTACTAGTTTAATGATTAACTGAGAATATTTATAAGGCGTATCGGCTTCAGATCGGTTACGGCACGTCCATGCCGATTAAACTCCCAAAGGGAGCGAATCAATATGGACTACGTAGCTTTGCAAGAATTGCAATGAAGTGAGATACTTACATGCTGTTCTGTCTTAGTTCTGGTCATGTTTGCTATGCTGCTTTTGGAACTGTCTTGATAACTCAGGAAGGTGCTTAGCTGTTATATTGTACCTACCAAAGATTACACTGAAATTCTAGAGATGCGAATGGCTTTAAACGGAAAGATTTCTGGATTTTTCAGGAATGTTACTGAATTTTAGCGGAAAAGGTTCCTGGATTTTGCGAGATATGTTACTGGCAGAAATTGGGCACATCAGCTGCCTATTAATTTTCAGAAACGTATCTGAATCGTTTTTACAGTGCAGAAGCAAAATTAACATTCAAATCTGCGGTTAAAATTAAAGGAATTGTATAATAATCTTCATTAACTAAAGCAGAACCTTCTTGTGTATAATTTAAAAACTGTTTATGAATAAATTAAATAATACTTGAAACACTTTTGTTTGGAGATATATATGTTGGCAATAATAATTTGTTTCTTTGCTTCATTGAGACATTCCACTATACATATTTCACCAATATCGTTTTTTGTAGCCGTATTAAAGCTTGTAGCATTATTATTATGTAATCCTATATTTGGAGTAGCATTATTTATGCAATCAAGATCATTCTTAGAAACTGCTACGCTCTCCCCCCCCCCCCCACTCTTATGTTTTGACGCTTTAGTTGCACAATACGTTTAAAAGATGGAATAATTTTAGTATCATTATTTTTGCCCCCCCCCCCCCGCAAAATCACCAGGGACCCTAACAGCGCACTTTATTGGATCCCCCCCCCAAATAACTAACTTTTTAACGAGTGATTGTTTTAAAGTTAAAGTCAGTTTAGATTTTTTTTTTTTTTTCTGTGACACACAAATTAAATGTTTGTTTATTACTTTTTGTTTTCTTGGCCGTCCTCAACCCCCCGCGTTGCAGAGTCTGCGGGGATGAAGTTCGTTTAAAATATGAACTCCTTATCACAGTTCAAAACCTTAAATGAAGCAAGATATTTTAAGAATAACTAATTGCATTTTTTTTTTTTTTTGAGAATAAATTTAAAGCGAGAGTTGCGTCGTTACGCACGTTATGTCACAAGTCAGTGTACCCTCCCATAAGAAGTTATCACTCGAAAAATACCACATAGCCTTCCTCAATAAATAGACTATTCAAAACAAGAAGATTTTTTATATTCGAACCAGTAGTTTTTGAGCTAAGCGCGTTTAAACAAACAAACTCTTCAGCTTTATATTATTAGTTAATTATTAAGAAAAATAAGACAATCATACGTATATACACTGCTTGACAATTGCTAAGGAACAATTACATTTTTTGGAATAGTTAGGAATAGATAATGATTAAAGAAATAGAACGAAATATATAGTAATTAGGGAGGATGTGCCTTTATTATAAGTACAAAATAATACAGATATTACTGCATCAATGAAGTAAAAACTTAAGAATAAAACAAATAATCCTACTTAGATGATTTTCATACAACCACAAAAAAAATGATCTAGGTCAGAATAATGGAGACATTTGATGTATGATTACCAGGGACTCTGATGCACAATTTACATCTGTTTTCCATACTCCCCATTAATTATTGAGGAATGCTTGGGGGATGTTTTCCCCCTCCTCTCTCAATTCGGATTTGAGATCTTGTACTGTTCTGGGAAGGACGGTTCTTTGCGCAACACTTCTGCGAAGAGCCTCCCAGGCAAGTTCAATTGGATATAAGTCGGGAAAGTAAGCAGGCCACTGCATACGGAGAATGTTTTCACTTTGCAGTGTGTCTGACTTTTCAATGCTCCAGTGTGGCCGTGTATCGTCGTCCATAAAGAGAAAGTCTGAACTTACGGCTCCCCTAAAAAGACGAACATGGTCCAGCATAACATCTCTGCAATGCATTTGCGACGTATCGCCTTCTTATTCAAAAATGTGAAGCGGTGTTCTGCCATTGTGCATGATGACTTCCCACACCATGACGCCTGGGCCATACCGATCCCGTTCGCAAACAATTTTTTGTGCATAACGTGTTCCACGCTCTCTCCACAGTAGTTGGTGACCAGAATCACGTGTCACACTGAAACGAGATTCGTCAGAGAACGTCACTCTAGACCAATTTTGATGATCCCATCAACATGTTCCTTGCACCAGCATAATCTCTCCCGACGATGACGTGGTTGAACTTAGATGCAACGTACGGGCTTCGTGCCTACAAACCGACATTATTTACTTGCCGTGAGATGGTTCTTGCAGAACCATGCGTACCGGTAGTGGTTGTTAGATTTGCAGCTATCTGTCCAAGAGTGAAATTTCTGTTCCTTTTTGCCACAAGGAATACATAGCGATCCTCTGAAGGTGTGGTGTTCCTACCACAACCCCCGGCGTGCTTTTGCAAAACACTTCCACCTTTAGCTGCCGTCTTTAATCGGGATATGGCACTTTTTTATACACCCATTGCAGCAGCCACACTGGTGACACTTTGACCTGTTTCCAGTCGTCCAACCGCTCGTCCACGATCGTAGATACTCAAATGCTGTCTTGCTGACAGTTTACTCTAAATTATTTCAAGAACCAAACAGAATCTCAGCGAAAAACCTTTTTTAACATCCTGCACTATTTTTGTTAAAATCCAAACAGCATGAATTTTCGTACGAATCCTGAGCGTGTATGCACTGTCTTTTGTACAAATAACGAGTCTTGGTCTACCACCCCATCTGAACTTGATTTTATTTCCATTGGCCAGGTGGTTGAGGCACAAATTTGCATAAATCACTTGATCCTTAGCAATTGTCAAACAGTGTAATATTTTTGTTTTACGAACCATTTTAAGCATCGTTTAGGATTTTCTCTAAAAAGTACACTCGAGATTTGCCTTATGGCTGACTCGAACCTACACCCACTGGATCGCAAAGCCCACACTTTCAGGTAAAGCCACCATGGCTACTCAGATTCTGCGTTCCTAACATTTTATATTTTAATGTAAATTTTCCGGTTTTCATAACATTTTTTATTGCTGCCCCACTCCTGTTAGTCATAGCATGATGTTATATAGCCTATAGCCTTCCTCAATGAATGGACTATTCAACAGAAAAGGAATATTTTAATTCGAACCCGTAGTTCTCGAGATTAGCGCGTTCAAACAAAAATAAAATTCTACTGCTTTGTATTATTAGAATAGATAACCTTCCTCAATGAATGGACTATTCAACACAAAAAGAATTTTTTTAATTCGAACAAGTAGTTCCCGAGATTAGCGTGTTCAAACAAACAACCTCTACTGGTTTATATTGATAGTATAGATAGATTATGCTTAGTTATCTGAACGGAGTCAAAAGAAAGAAAGAACACCCTTTAATTAAGGTTTTGCAGCAGCAAGGGGCGTTCCCGAAAAATTGATTTTTAGATCGTAGGTCTATTTTTCGTCACTAGCCGGCCCGGTAAGCTTTAATATGAGGGGGGGGGGATTTCTTAAAGAAAGAGGAAAGATCTCGCATACCGACAAAAAAATAATCCACAGAAATAATATCTAAGATAAGATATTGAAGAGAAATGTTTTTATTTTTGAAAATTTATACATTTATACATTTTTTTTTTTTTTGCTATCGCAGTCTGCTTGAACTGTTATGGCTTAGATGGCAGCACGTGTTTATTATTAAATCAGTTAAACTAAGTTCGTTTTTGAAGCGTAGCTTTTCGAAAGTAGTAAAAATGTGACTGGCTATTTGTTTTTTCCGAAATAGAAAAAAAAATAATATTTTACCCATCGAGTTGTTTGTAATTCTAATAAATCTTCATAGGTTAACTAAATGAAAAGTTTAATTTCAATTTGGGGTAGTAATTATTTTATTTGTACAAAAGGTCAAAAACTGTCATCAGAAGAATCTACATTTCAGTATACGATTATTATTATTATTTTTTTTTTCTGAGCAAAAATTATTTTATTGTAGTCTGAAATCTTAAACATGGTACTTAAATTTTCGCTTATATTATGCTTTAGTTTTCTGATCGGAGACATAAGTTTCGAAAACAGAAGATTAAAAAAAAAAAAAAAACTTACAATTAAGCTACAGGTTGCAACAACCTTTCGGAACAGCAAGGAGCATTCCAATCTCATTGCCTGACTTGTGTTATTTATTGTATTCTAAGTGTTCATGTAATGCGTTATTAGTCTGGTTTTTCGATACAGATAGACCGGGCTGGCCCCGAACGATCATTCTTATAGTTATCGGTCGAACGCTCTACCGATCGAGCCATTCAGCCCTGTCAATCACAGCACAAGTTAAACTTATAAAATTAACTGAAAACCTCAATCCAGTGCTTTAAAACAGGTTTTAAAAAATAGCAGAAAAACTTTTAGAACGTGGGTGTATTTTTCGTCATTAGCCTGCACGATAAAACGAGGGGTAAATCAAATGAATCGATCAAGAAATAAAGAAGATCTTGCGTAGGAACAAAAAACAGGCCTCAGAAATAATATATAAGGATTATTGGATAATTTATAAGAAAAATATGACATTGATATATATATACATACTGCTGTTTTCCAATTCAATTTTAGCGACGTTTAGAGTTTTCTCCGAAAAGTGCCCTCGGGATCTGTCTCATGGCTGACTCGAACCTACGCCCACTGGATCGCGATGCGCGTCTTCATGTCGAGCCACAGTGTCTACGTATATCCTGCGTTCATAGTATTCTATATTATAATTAAATTTACCCTGTTACGCGCGTTTTGTAACAAATCGGCTTACCTTCCCATAAGTAGTTATCACTTCAAAAGTCGAAAGCTCATGTTAGGATAGAATAGTAACTACGGGCATGGTTAATGATTTTTTTTTTTTAAATTGGACTGCCTTTGAATTGTGATATTGCAGTTCTAGTTTATAAAATAAGCAATATATCACGAAGTTAGAACTTAAAAATTGTACTTTAATATTGTTAACTATGATTTATGTATTTATTTTGACACAAATTATATTTTACTGGTTCGACCAGATATGGTCTCACTCGCTTAGTTATGGGCATACAAAAAACAGATAATGGCCGAGTTTGCTAAAATTTATTATTTTCAGTGAACATACTTACTATTTAATTTCATAATAATTTCAAACGCGGCAATAAAAACAGGGGGTGATATTTGTAACATAACTTTTGCAAAATTTAAACCGTGCACTTGATTTAACTTTATAATAGTATCAATAACGACAATTTGGCTTTCGGACCAATAAAACTTGAGCAAAATCGCTGCTGAATTTGCATTAAAATAAGCTTCTGATAATGTTGCTTAAAAATCTGTATACTGTTTGAATAAACAATGCTTTGAATAAAATACATTTATAATGCATTGTACATTATACTGTGCATTCATAATAATCATTGACTGTACGTAGCAGTGAAAGGATTCGGGTAACAATGCAAAAAAAAAAAGCTACCTTCTGGTAATCTGCGTACATTGTTACTAAATATAAGAAAACGCAAAAGAACCTTTCGCTGAATAGCGGATTTGGGTAAGATAATAAGAAAGAAGGATATTATAGAAAGACAACACAGATCCACACAATAAAAATGCCGATGAAAAGAACTGATCTAGAATCCACGGAACAGATTGGAAGACTCGAAGGATATCACATCGATCTTCATATTGACACTCTGCTAAGGTAATGTGCTTCCTTTCTTTTGAAACTCAGCCCACGAGCTATAAAAGCTCTGGAGTGAAAATGGCGGTATCTCTTCTTATTGAGAAACTGTGTGCATATGGTTTTTCCCAGATGACTTTGCGAAGAGTAGGTTGTGTCATTGTTTATGGTATAAAAAGGAAACCTTCTTTGAGATAGAAAGAAAAGGATGTTGCAGTTAGTAATAACCCTTTTGAGGTGAAAGTACTAAATATTGGACATTCTGGGCGAAAAATGAATATTCTATGTTTAACAGCCCAAACAAGACAGAAAAAGTGCATACAAGATTGTAAAACAATAAGTTCTGATGATTAAGCCATTACATAACACGTATAAGCCAAGTCATAAGCAAATGGGCTGGAGTCAAAAAAAAAAAAAAAAAAATCCGTATAGCTGTGCGTTTATAAAAATCGAAAATTCTAATTTCTCCGGCTTAAAACATTGAGAAGTGATAAAATGGAGAGAATGAAAACTTTCATTAATGAAACCAAGACCCCAAGTACGTGATAGCTTTTATAGCAAAGCATTGGAAGAAAGCATGTTTCTTTCGCTTGTTTCGTGCAAAACGTGCCAACCGTTCGTCGTTGTTGAGTCACGTCACTTGGGGTCTTTGGGTCAGCTTTTGCTAAGTCATTGGACTTGCTCCCTCCATTTTGATTTCTGCTCTAAGTTTTTAAAGCTTCACTTTTAGATAAACTTCTATCGAAAAAAATATTTCTTTCACAAAAAAGAAAAAAATAACAATGTTGATTGAAAACGGATGTCATAAAATTATAGTTTACCAAAGGGTTGAAAATAAGTCCAATAATTGCAAGATACCTTAAAATCTATCGATGAACTCTTAATTCTGAAACGAAATTATTAATCTTTATTGAGAGAAAGCCAGACTGTAGAAGACAAACTCGTCCAAGTGATCCTGACATGAATGGAAAATTGGCCAGACAATCAACAAAGATCGGAGTATGTCACCAAGACATATTGCCAATAAAAAGTAAAGCATATATGTGGTTGATCCAAGAATTAACGCAGCAGGTTGGATTGAAGAGCCATCAGAAAAAAACCAGTACCAAGAGTTGCAGAAAAGCAGGATGGAATCTTCAGCTTGAAACAAGCTTTACTTTCCTTGAAAGGAAAATAGCACTTGTTAGTCAAAGACAAAATATATCCTAATACTGACTTGCAGGTTCTTCAGGATCCCCAGTATGGTATTGAAGCTGAAGTTGAGATTCTTCCTGGTTAGGAAACAGCAGTTGAAAGTTGTAGGTTTAATGAAAAATATCTCCAGGCGATTTGTTAGGACGGATATAAAAGCTCAATTTTCATAATAAAAGGAACAGTCATGAGGAAAATTTAGGTAAAAGAGTACCCAAAAAAAGAGACTTCTGCCACTATTCAAATACGATGTCTCCACGTTATTCTTACCCGAACTTGTCCAGAATGATCGTGTCTGGAAAATATTCATTGAGTTTTTTCAAAGGAGCTAGCGTGCAAAACTATGTTGTGTACTAATATAACCAGAAGTCAGATAGATGTCATTCAAAGAGACTTTTTGTAAATCAACTTGTTTGACAGTGAGCAAAAGTGTTCAGTATAAGAAGCATCGTTCCTCTTACCTCCAAATTTTATTTTAAACTTTAATGCAGCAAGGACGTACCTTTAAATGACACTTTTGAAACACAGGCGATATGATTACTAGTTCCCTTTTTAAAGGAACACAAGAAGTTTTTGCTGTAAAGCTGCAGTCAAACATTAAGAGCTACATTACTGTAAGATGTGATGTAACGAAATACACTTTTCTTGATTTGCAGTGATAATGTGATTGTGCATTCACTGTAAAAACGGTTCAGAAACGTTCCTGGAAAATAATAGGCAGCTGATGTGCCCAATTTCTGCCAGTAACATATCTCGCAAATCCAGGAACGTTTTCCGCTGAAATTCAATAACCTTCCTGAAAAATCTAGATGTCTTCCTTGCAAAGCTGTAGATATCCATTGACTTTTTCGCTCATCATTACGAGCTTAGCCAACGTGGACAGGCCGTAAGCAGCCTTAGGCCAATACACTTAATAAACACGCTCATTCAATCTTTAAATTGGTTGCTAAAATTATTTTCCACAAGAGTGACAAGTCTGCACGCGTGCAACTTGTAGCGATTCAGGAAACTTTTTTGTGAAGATGCTTGTTTTTACGGGGAAATAGGTGAAAACGTGTGAAATTCCGAGACGTTCCACGGAAATAACCAGTAACGTTTCGGAGTTTTTTTTACAGTGAATGATACTGGATATTTCCAGGAAGTGGATAAAAACCGTTAAAATCCTGAAACTTTACACGGAAACACTCAGTAACGTTTCTTTTTTTTTACAGTGTTGTTCTGTAAAAGATTTTTGTTTTAAATCAATCAGTTCTTTTCCCTCAGTCGAGCTTCTTCTGATATTTTACATTAATTTGTAGTTGTAGTACAAATTTGCATTTACTGACAATTTAATGTAACACACCACGAACTTAATTTTCGTAATTCAACTCTACTGTTTTGTATCGGTGTCGGCGAGGACGGTTTTTTAGTACCTTTTAATCAAAATACACTGGCTTATATCTGTCAGCAGTTAAACCACGATTTCGATGAGTTAATTAGCTCAATTTAAGTTCAAGTGTTAAACAGATCCCAATAAAACTGCTGTAACGAAAAACATATGAACTAAGTCAAAAACTTAAAACCTTATTTAAAAGACAAGAACACGTATTAAAAAACATTATTTTTAAAACGCTAACGAAGAACCATGAAATACTAATTTTAAATCTGCACTTACAAAGTAAACAGTTTCTTAGTACCAGTGTTCATTCTTTTTTAAATACAATATCAAAAACAATTCTTACTGCTTTCTTCTACGAGTTGCTTCATAAAGAAAAGTATTAACAACGTGTATTTTTATGTCACATACAACAATGCATTCTAGCGAAAATAATGCATTTCATTATCTAGAGCATACTTTGTTCTTACTGCTGCATATACGTTTCATACGAACGTAACTCCTATTCGTTTCCTATAAATGCCGTTTTCAATTGGCTCCGAAGAGACTAGCCAACAGAGCAAAGGACTAAATACAAACCTAAACAAGAAGACAAAAGAAGTAACGAAGGTGCATATAAATCATCAGCTCTAGATATTTACTAACAAGAAGCAATAAACAGAATAAATCCAAGGATTGGAGATGTTTAGATAATATCTGATGTACCGTTTTCTTTCTGATAATCCTATTGGCAATGAATTTCTGCTTAGTATTAAATCCTCAATGTGACTTAGCTAGGAAAGCTTTGTATTAAGATACTATAAGTCGCAAAAATCCTTTAATGAAGGGTGAATCGTAATAAAAAAGAACACCATACGTGTTTGTACTTCCTGAATTTGGGTGCAATTATTTCGACCTTTAAAATTACAGAAAGGAGAAAAGTTTTGAAACTGGGGATGTAAAAAGAGAGGTAAGAACGTTTGTTTTTAATGGTCTAAGATAACTTGTTTTTGTGGAAAAAAGGGTTCTTGAGACGATTTATTACATTTTATTTGTTTTTCTAAAGCATTCCAAATGATGCTACAATCGGTGCCAAAGTAGAGAAATATGGGGCAAAGTTAAATAGTGAGACAAAGTGAAATGATGAAAGATTTACTCCACTTTTAGCGTCACCTATCTGGTTATATGTCAACAATGTAGTAGCACATGTAGTCTATCCCAGTCAAAAAAAAGTTACCTCTAAAAATCAAAGATAATAAAAGCAAGTTTGAAAAATTGATGCTCACATTGTAATATTTTGTGGTAAGTCAAAAATTATTTTTGTCCCCATTAACTGATAAAGTTCTTGTTATTAACATTTTAAATATTAATTGAGATCAACTAATATTCGGTGTAGTATGTATTTGTTTAGTATTAAGCTTACATTTCTTTTACCTATTCAATCCTTTATCAAATTACTTGCGTAATTATTTAATCATTATTTCATTTGCCATTCCTTTATTTAATAACTCAGTTATTTATTCATTCATTCCTTTTTTCTCTTATTCATTCACTATTTTATGCACTCATTAATGTTTTTTTTCCGTATTTTAATTAATTATTTTTTTTTATTTGTTAATTTTTCCCTTTCTTTTTTATTTATTCAAAGGTTTTTTACTTACTCACTCATTTGATCAAAGCTATCTTTGAAAGTCAATAGCAAACAAAGAATTTGAACCTTTTATCATTAAACATTCAAGCAAATATTCAGTAAATTACCGCCCAATAGCCACGGCTAAAGCAGAAATACATGAAATACACCGGCAGCTCTGTCATTTCCAGCCGAGGACTGCAGTTTCCGTAATTTACTGAATATACCATGCCTTGCCTTCAACCCTCGAATTGAACCGAACCATTGCTTCGGTCACTCGTCTGATCTGCGCTAATTCTTTTTTGGCTACTAGTTTTTTTTTTTTTTTTGGAACTCTTGGCTTCCTTAAGAGGTTTTCCATCTCCAGCTCAGTCACATTCCTATGCCGGCCTGATGAGTGCTAATAAGCACAAAACTGCAGTCCTCGGCTGGAAATGACTGAGCTGGAGGTGTATTTCATATGTTCAAGGAGATAATCGAGTTCAAAATTAGTAAGGACTGTGTAAGGCTCTATGATTACATATAATTTTAAAACCTTGTTAGTCGCTATATTTCCAAATGGATAATTGACTGCGAGCGTAAAATGGTGAAGTCACAAAACGCTGTGGTTCATGTCTCGGTAAATATTGGTCGTTCAAATGTCTTTTTGAATGCAAATGCTTTTTCATGCTTGGGTTTTCTAAATGCAATTAATGTAGGTGACTTGCGGACCATGGAAAAAGTTACAAATCGCATTTTCACTGCATATGTTTTTCGCTTCAAACTTTTTATATCTTAATTGCGCACACCATTATTGCAATTGAAAACTAACGGTCTGAAACTAAAGGTTGCGAAAATAGAGGTGCTGCAGATCAAACGGCGAAATGCTGTATAAGGCAGCTTATAGGTATGCGCGTACATGCACATTGTAAAGTTACTGTACTGTTTTAGTTGTATCCAAATAAATATAAAATGGAAAAAAAAATATCGGAAAATTTCCTAGTTTTAATTTGCTACATTGTGGAAGTGCAGAAAAAAAATATTTTGGGGCTATATTCATCTTACTTCATAACTTATGTTCCTACAAACTCACCTCAACAAAAAACGAATAAGAGGAGAAAGTTTTAAATATATATTTAAGACTCTAACACATGCAGAAGAAATTGCATTTTCACAACACAAGAAATAAGTTACATGAAGTATAGAACAGAATAAACGCTTATTATAATGCATTTTTAAAACTTGTAACATAAATAACTGAATAGTTTCAGGAACTTATTGAGACAAATATTTGCGTATGAAAAAACTGAATTAAGAAAAAAGCTAAAATAATACTATACTTATTAAGCTACTAAGTGTGAAATAAAGGATGATAAGAATTTTTGAAAATCACCCTAAACTTTAATATAAAGTAAAACATAAACAATTCTCAAAAAGTAAAGCTATTTAGGTTTTCATTTATATCAATTCCTCAATATGTACCAGCTGAATAAAAGGTCTACCTTACATTTGAAAAGAACGTTAGACGTACTTTACTAAATTGCGCATGTAACTTACGGTGCTTTTTTAAATGTATGCACATAAATAAATAGAGCTAAATCACTGAAAAATGACTGACTTCGATTTTCTGATGAGTTTTAGAGAGTGTGAAAGAAACGCAGTTGAAAACAGTAAAGACACAAGAACTTTACAACCCACCTAAGCACTCCATGTTGTAATGCAATCTCTTCAACTGTTAAGATTTAAGTTAGAGCATACTTTAGAAGTAGTACTGGAAATGAGTGAAGGCATTTTTAGGCCTGTAGATACCGTTCTCAATCACAATTTAGAACTCAAGTTTAGAATCCACTTTCAAAGAAGCAATTTTAAAAGAATTTCTTCAAGCAATAATTCACTAAAAACGATTCAGAAACGTTCCTGGAAAATAATGGGCAGCTGATGTGCCCAATTTATTCCAGTAACATATCTTAAAAAACCAGGAATGTTTTCTACTAAAATTCTGTAACCTTACTGAAATTATCCTTCAAGCTTCTTTAAATATTCAGAAATCTTCCCGTTTAAAGCCAGCCGTATTTCTGGAATGCTTGAATAAACTTTGGTGAGCATACTATTATAGTTTGGCACCTCACTGCGTTTCGAGAAGGCTCTAAAATCATTATTGCAAACATGGCCAAAGCTGAGACAGAATTGAAAGTAAGTATCAAGAACTTGACTCGACTTCAATTGTTGCAAAGCTACGTCGTCCATAGACAGATTTGCGCTCTTTGAACGCCTTGTTAGTCTGGACGGGCCGCCATCGAACTGAAGTGGATACACTTTATAAATACGCTCAGTTAATTTTAAAACTGCGAGCTACAAATATTTTTTACAACAGTGAGAAGTCTGCATTAGTGCGACTTGTAGCAATTCAGGAAACCTTTTGACAAGAACACTTGATTTTTCCAGGAAGTGGAAAAAAGCCATAGAAAACCCGAAATGTTACACGAAAATATTCAGTAACGTTTCAGAATTTTTTTACAGTGTTGTTATTCTTTGCAGCTGAATTTTTTTTAATTGCGAAAATTACTTCTTTTGTATGCAACATTTGCAAAAAAAATTTTGAGGTGTTTTGAATTCAACAGAGTAGGTATATGCGTAAGATAGCATAGAAAAAAATAGCTATATTTAAGGAGGTGTCTGACTAAAACAGCAAAAACGAAACTTTTACGATGGATTTATTTGTTGGAACGAAAGTATGCAAACCAACAAGCGCTGAAATTTTCGAACCTCTTTTTAAAGATTTTGACCATGCTGGGTATTTTGGCTTCAAACCAATTGTATGAAATTGGTTTGAATTCGGATGTAGTGACAAGAAATAGTAACTAGAAATACGAATCTTGAAGAAGCGTTGAAATTGTTAAAAACATTCCACCTAAAATAAATCACCTCAAAGATTTTGGCCATGTCAACGAAAACTCATTGAAATTTTGGATATAAGGATATAAAAAAGTTGTGTTAAAATATTAGTTTTGACGAAACCGTTTTTTTTTTTTTTGGAGATGGGGGGGGGAGAGTTTACTACCTGGAGTCATCGAAAAGCAGCATTATTGGTTGACAAATGTAGTATTAGAATAGCTTTAAATTGGAGCTGATGTGACTGATTGAAACAGATATTGAGCATCGTTCTATGACATGTGCATCACAAATCATATTTGTCTGCATGTATGCGTATTTTATAAGACATAGTAGGTACATTTGTCTTAAAAGTACTAAAATTTCGAATATATTTTATCGTGCATGCTTCCGCGTTATCCATTATTCAGGCAAGCATTTTACTTCAACATTGTTTCTAGGTTCGTTCATTTTTAATCTTAAACCTGTGTACAGATTTTCTTCAGTTATATAGGTTAAAATCGTTTGCATTTATTTATTTTTCCATCTATAATTATCTGCACTAATTCATTATATTTTTTGGATATGTATCGCTAAAATACTTTTAGTCAGTTCAGTTGCAAGTCTTAACCCGTAGTTCCCTATCTAGTTTATTGGTGTTTTCTACGTCTATTAATTCATATACGTATTTACATGTCAACAGTAGTTTTGAACATGCAATTTTAGACAGAAAAGAAGCTTCATCTGATATCTTTTCTTAAACTCAACATTAATGCATAAAGGTTTTTTCACATTTTTATTTTCTATACCTACTAGATTATCTCTCTCTCTCTCTTGTACATAACATATTCTTTTATATTAACTCTATCCAATCTCCTATTTTATATATGCATTCATAACATGGTTTTCGATGAATTTTGTATTTATGAATGAATCCAACATTTCTGCTTTAATATCTCTACTTACCCGTTAACTTTCTTTCAAGTATCCACTATTGTACTTTTTATCTTCATACACTCATGAATCTATTCATGTATGCATATTAGTTTTATCTTTGCAGTTATCTATTCTTTTTATTCACGTATGAAACTTCAGCTCTTTATCTTCTTCCTTGCTGCGGACTTTTATTTTTTGACCACCTATTAAAAATACACAGATGCATTACGGACTATTTTGTATCGATAATATATCCAAGATTTGGTATCACAAACAAGACAAAAGATTTGGCGATTGTATCGACGATTTGTTTCATTAGCCAGTGCTCATTATGGCTTTCTTCTGCACAAAACTATTTGCCGAAGCAAACTCATTCATCCATTTTTTTTCCTTTGTTCATTGTTCTTTTCCAACCAATGCTTTTCTGTTCTGACCAACGTATCTCATTCATTTGCTACAGTTGCATTTTCTGCCAAATGGCTTCGGAAAGATCTGCCAATAGTGGGCGGGATGAGGAAAGGAAAGAAAATTAGGAAGAAGAAACAGAACTAAGATTTGGGTAAAAGTAGTAGGTAAAAAGGACTAGGTTACATTAATTAAAGCACTTCTTAAACTAATATGCATCTTTTACTGTGTTAGAACTTATTTTCAAACAGGGCTCAAGTACGTCGCTAAGGTCTTGTTATAATTATTATGGAAAACTCTCAATGTTATCAAATAATAGTTTTATCAATACAGTACGTACCATAAAACTATTCAATTTATCACCTAAAAGAATAACGAAAACCTACAAATGTTCCTAAAATACTATCTCTATTTTGTATTTTAAAAACAATAATTACTATACGAATATCCAAAACATGTTCACGAAAGATCATAATATTAAATATTGGAAAATGGCCCGTCACTGTATGACGGGTGAAAATTGCTTCTACATTTGAACGAAGCGATTGCCAGTTAAGTGAGATTTAATAGTTGAAATTTTAACCCTAATCCCAGTGGATAAACCCTAAACTCCAGCATATCACTCCCAGCGTTCATTGTTGACCACTTTTTCGTTTCTTCATTTTCCTAAATTGACAGTCTTACCAGTAAAACATTTATGTTGCCGGGTCCAGTTCAGCCTAGTCACAATAAAGCATTTCCCTGCATGTTAAACATTACCAAAACATATTATCAAATTATAGTGCGGTGGCGTAAGTTTCATTGTTGATGACGTCGTTATTCGACGCGTAACTCGATCATTGGATATTATATTCAGTTTTGGTATTACTATGTTTTATTTAAAATTTAAATACTATTGGAGGCATTGCAGTCTTTTGAAAATGACTACTGAAAGAGATAAAACAAAGACCGACCCACTTACGTCTGCTTATTGAGACATACGCCTTGTCTGAAGTAAAATTAATTTATTTTTCTCTTGGCAAATTCCTAAATCACCGCAATCAGAGCTATGGGTTTGCGATTTTTGACATAAGATCGTTTCCTGCACAGCATAATTATGCGTATATTCTCATTTAAATATTTAACACTTCACTGTCTATTTCTAACTAATATAAGGTGGTTCACCAGGAACTAGTAATAACACCGCGAGCGAAAATAAAAGTTCCTTTTTTACTTCATTTTACAAAAAAGGAAGTATTGTATTGGCGAAAAAATTGACACTCAAAAATCGACCTTAATTTCCATTTTACTCACCTCCAAACGAATGATGAGGTTTTTTTTCGACTCGACTACACGTGGATAAGTGCCTAAGAACGTACAGACAAGCGAAATATCCATAATGACGATTTCCGAGTTAATAACAACGAATTTTCTCGTGACGTCTGTATGTACGGGTATGCATGTGCGTATGTGCGGATGTACGTATGTATGTTGCATAAGAATGGTAAGTCCTAGAAAGTTGAAATTTGGTACGTAGACTCCTAGTAGGGTCTAGTTGTGCACCTTCCCTCTTAGCTACATTCGGTTGTTTCTAAAACGTTCTTTTGCCCCTTTTTGGGGGGAAATAATTGCTAATTTTGATGTAAACTCAAGTGATGTTATAATTTGGCGGACACTTGGCGATAAATTTCGCGATTTTTTTAAAAATCTGTTTCAATTTGGCCACTGTTGGTGATATTTAGAGAGTAAACTATTGAATCACATTAAAATTGCCAGTAATGGGGAAATGACATTAAATTCGAGTAAAAGGAAGTCATGTGATGCGCGCATCAGCTCGTCTCTGTAACAGATATGAGACTGGAACCTATTCAATAATGTTGTTGTTTTCTTGTTCCAGATAGACAGGCAGTTTAATATGCGCTGTTCCAACTAATGTGTCACTTTTCCGTTATCTTCTATATATATATAAATGGATGTATGTTTGTGGGTGTGTGGATATGTGTGTATGTTCCTTATACAAATCCACAGTTTTCGTTGGATTTCTTCCAAATTTGGCACAAAGGTAAATTGTTGCTCAGGAATTCATATAGGCGAGTTTTTGGAATTTTAAAACGACCCAAGGAGGTCTAATTTCATATTTTGAGTCATAAAATTACTCTTTTCTGCACGAACAAATTTTTCTATAGTTATAAATTTAGTATAAATGAAAAGCCAGTAAAAAACTGCCGTGGATGAAGTTTTTTCAAACATTAACTTTAATCATTAAATTTGAAAACTTTGGTTCAAAGCAAATGAAAACGGTTATCAACATCTAACCACCAGGAGCTATTTTAAATGCAATCAACACAAATCGTATTCTGAACGATTGTCGTCAATGCTATTTAGCGAAAGTGTTAAAGCATGTTTGGCGAGAAATCCGTAGATATAAGAAATGGTGCTGTACATCGTTTCTTAAACTGCGACCTACGAAGCCCCAGGGGTCCATTGGTGCTACTTGATTTGAATGCTACCGTTAAATTATAATTTTCAAATATTGATTAACTATAAAATCCACAACAATAAGTGTTGCGTGTAATTTTTGAATACTGTTTTTCCCGTTAATAGCTGAGAAAATACGAACATGAGTAAGGTAGTCATATTGCGTTCAATATTGACGTACAATCTTTGAATGTTTCAGCATTAGACTACTTTTATTAAAACCACATCTATTTCATCCTTACAACAGAAATTTAATTTAATATTCTATAATCTTTATGAAACCAATTTGCAATATATAAATTTTCTTTATACTATTCCTTGATTTACGTCGAATCTTTAAGTAATTCGGTTCAACTATAACCGATAACTTAATTCGGTTTAATAGAAGTCGCTCCAGGCGGTCAAAGAACAGGGGTACCAATAAAGCAAATAAATTGCAAAATAATCATAGTTATGCACAATAGCGCATTCGGAATTTATCTTTCAAAGGGGAGGGATGTGATCAAGGCTTTCCTTACATGCATCTATATATATAAAAAGGGATGTATGTTTGTGTGTGTGTGTGTTCTTATACAATTATAGTTTTCCAAATTGGGCGCAGAGGTAAATTACTGCTGAGGACTTCATATAGGCTGGTTTTTGGAATTTAAAAAAGATCTAAAGAGGTTAAAGTTTATATTTTTAATCATAAAAAGCCTGTTTTCAATGTAACGAATTTTCATATTTTTATGAGTTTGGTCTGAATGAAAAACCTGTAAAAAATGCCCTAAATGAAGTCTCTTTAAAGATTAACTGTAATCGTTAAGTTCGTGAACCTTGGTTCAAAGCAAATGAAAATGTTCAGCAACATATAACCACCAGGAGATATTTTAAATGCAATCAACACAAAAGGTATACTTAACAGTGACTGTAAAGTCGATCAGCGACAAGCGCAAAGCATGTTTGGCAAGAAAGCCGAACGGAAAAAAAATGCTGCTGTCAGTTGTTTTTTTAAAAGCATCCTGCAAAGCAGGAATTCATTGCGGTCTCCGACGGTTCTACTTGCTTTGATATTTAAATAGCAGTAATGGTAGAGCGAAATTATGGATCAGTATTTTCCACATGAACAGCCCAGAAAATACCAGAATTAGTTCGGTATCAATAATTCATTATCTATTTACAAGCTTCAACAATTTAATGTTGGATAGTCCTTAAAATCAATATGCATATGATCTTTATACTATTCTATGATTTACGTCGGATCTTTACATAATTCGGTTCAACTAAGTTTAATCGCTGCAGGCTAACAAAGAACAGGGGTAAAAAATACTAATTTCTCAAATAATTTGCAAAATAATCATATTTGTGCGTAGTAGCGTATCTGGAATTTGTTTTTCAAGGGGGAGTTGGGATGGTCATAACGTTTCTTACATGCACATAAACTACCATACTAGGATTGTCAATGTGTGCTAAAACTAAAGGTTGTGCACCTTTTTTATCCACAAAACCACGAGGAAATATGCGTCGGCGGAATTTATACAGTTTGGGAGAGTTGGAGTTTTAAGTTTGGAAAAAATGCAAATAATTATTAATTTAAATTTAAACTGTATTAAACTGCAAAAAATTGCTACGTTTTTTATGTAAACAAATTTCTTCATTTGAACTTTTATATTACCTTAACGCTCGAGTAATAATACACCTGATGAAGCATCTTCGCCGACTAGCAATAATTTTAAATATGTTAGCTGGTATGATGCAACTTTTGACAGAGATTACTATTGAAAAAGGCATGATGAAATATTGCTCCACAATATGAAGTTTTTTCTTCATCGTGAAATAAACTAAACGAAGGTACATTCGCAATTACAAAGCTCAATTCGATAACTGCTATTGTAAACAATCGAAAAATATTGGAAGTTTGTAGCTTTAAGCATTTCAACCGTCTTTGAAGAAGTACTGTGAGATATGAATGGAATATTATCACTGTAATAGCTTAACTTAAATTCTCTTTGCCAGTATAGGGATAAGGTGAAACACTTTGTATCTCACGTGTAACCACAATGGAACTTTTTTAAACTTCAAGAGATTGTAATCTTCAGTGAGACTTTCGTTTTCTATCATGAACAACAAGTTTAGTCATAAGAGCAGTCAATTAAGTGCTGTAGATGCATTTGAGATGTAACTATTGTCGATATAGATAGCTTTATGTTACTTGCTCGGTTGGTTTCACTTACAAATGTAATTTTTCTTGCTACTGGGAAGGGGACTACGAAAAATATTTAGGAGAAAGTTTTGAGTTAAATTTATGGATCAGAAAAATTTGAATCATTTAAGTTTTAAATTTTTAGACTACGTTTCAAAACGGAAAATACATTTCGTTTACTTTTAAGCTGTGGATAAGGGAACAAAATATGCAATAAGATTCTGTAAAATATAAACAAAAGATTTGTCTATTAGGCAGTTGTAAGTACAAACAAGACGTTTCTTTTTAATTTCATCGACTGAAAATAATATTTAAAAAAAAATCTAACACGGATATTGACCAAAAAGCGTACGCCTACTTCTTTCTCTATAACGCAGTTTATTAACGGTTTTTAAATAGTTCGTTCAATAAGTTCACGTCCACTTACTTCTATTTTTATTGTTTTAAATATTTAAAATAATAACTGTAATGTAATCAATGGACCCATTCCCACCTCTCACGACCACTGTCTCTCAATAAATTAAAATTTTGGTGTTCTCTAAGGAATACTCTGTCTAAAGCAATAAAACTTAAACACGTGCTCTCTCTACCTGCATCAATGTGAGATATGATGTATAGCATTTACGGCAAGTATTAGGTTTTAAAAATTTGAACAGGAACTTAAATCTTGACAAATTTCAAATCCTTACAAGACATTAATATTACTGTCTAACTATCATTTTTACCTACGAAAATAGAAATTTGACGTCAATATAAGAAAATGAAATATAGCTGACGTGTGTATTTTTAGGCAAGTTACACTTATCCAATTTTACTCTAATGCATGGCACTAAATCACCATGGAAAGAGCGAGCATACACATTTTGTAAAGTTTTTTATAGTAAGCAAACTTTTTCTGCGAAATGTGCTTGCCTGAAAACATACAAAATAACCTATCACTTGGTCGCTTCATTCGAAAAACATCGCCAAAAAATCCGTAAAACGGAGTGTTATCGTCTTTTAACAACACAGACTGAATTCTTAATTTTCTGTACGGTGGGTTACCTGTTTAGCTTTTGGACATTGAGAATGATTTTAAATTAATCTGAAAATATTGTAACTGTGTCCAAGAAGACTATTTTGTATATATTTGTGCCTGATAATAGGGATTGACTTTTTTTTTTCAAACTCACGACTCTTTCTAAGGAAACATTTAATGATTTATTTCCGAATAAAATGTATGTGAAAAGAACTGTTGTATTTTTTTATATATTGGGGAAAACAAAACCTACAAAGGCAGCACAACGCTTTTCTTTCGAAGCATCACGTAAAAGATTTTCCCACAAGGTGTGCGAAAGACAATCATTTGTCTTTGCATTAAGATAATTTGTGTACCGCCCGTCTGATTTAACCTCAGACAACGTACCAGTGGACACTACAGAGCCCAAACAATATTCCTAAACTTTTTTGCTTTCAGTTGATGTTACTTTTTCGGCAAATGCTTAATTTTTTGTGTTATTTAAAGTATTTTGAAGATTTGAACCTAGAAAGCGGTGTGAATGTAATTTTTTACGTTCATTCAGATAGAATTCATTCATTTGATTATCCAAGAGATATGTTGCATTGAAAAGCACCCGGGCAACGCCGGGTAGTAAGCTAGTGTAGTATGAAGTCCAACTTCATCTGTACACACATTCCCCAACCTTGGGATTCGAGCCCGAGACCTCTCCATCCGCAGTCAGACTCATCTGACACCTAGACAATAATATCAATGAATTCAATAAAGTTGACAAACGTGCCTGGTTCAAGTTTGATAAATAGTGATCAATATCCAAAAAACTTTTTTAAAAAAATAGAGAAACTAAAATAGGACAAAGCTAAGCCTTTGTGTCTGGATATTACTTTCTAGGTTAAGTTAACACATACAACGTTCAGCTGAAGTTTAAATAAGAACCAAATTATAGCCACCCAAATTGACTCTTCGGTTCTTGTTACCACTGAGTCATTAAGAGTCAAGATTAACTGTCTTCAATTTCGTTGTCTCCCTTTACATCAACTGTAGCTTCAAACTATTTACATTACGACTTGTAAAATCTAAAAATAGTTGAGCATTTACCTATCCAGGCTCTGCTTCTTGCCAACCAATACGGCATTGAGATGCAAGGGGCCAAACTAGCGAAAAATAAGCGAGAGGACGACTTAGGTAGTTTTAGACGGTATTCGCTACATGATAGGCAATTTTTGTTGAAGTAGTATTTCCTTATTTCCTGAAGCAAAACTTGCATTTTTTTATGTTACAAACTGAGTTACAAAATAGGTCGTAGTTTTATAGTTAAAAATGAAATTCCTTCCAATAAATGTATCCATCTTTGACACTTCCGTGTTCTTTTAAAGTAATTGATGTAATATATTTTTAACACTAGCTTTTTAACCGCCGGTATCACTAATGTAAGTTCTGTCTGTTTCCCTTATTGAAACCTGATGTGAATTTGCCAATGCGTCAGGTCTGCTCTAATTCTACCAAAATAGGGGTGGAGACCCGAAAGTAAAACGATGACAAATTAGAAATGAAAAATAACTAATTCAGCAGTTCTTCTAAAGTAACGTTAAGAAAAGATAGCAAGTGCCCATCATCTACTTATCGACTGTTTTTAAAATGGATTTTCTCCCGAGTATAAGTTTGGTATTTTGAGAATGGACAGTACTTTCTAGGTTTGTAGACCATGGACCAATCACATTTCTTCCTTATATTCAGACTGGTATGTGTCGAACTTCTATAGAACAGAGTGCAAACTGGTGAATTATCTAACGATAATTATGAGAATTAAGAGCAAGATCCGGAAATATTAGGGTAACGGCACCAGTAACAGACAAGGGTCCAGTAACAGACAGTCACAAGTTTGGGTTTAATACTAAGAATTGTAGTCGGGTAAAACCGATGTTGTTGTAGCTCATGAATACGGTGCAACCATTTAGGGTTATTAGAGTAAATTTTATGAGTCAGTTGTTATTTACAAGGCAGTGATGGAAGGTTGTGAATACCCACCACGAGGTCAGCTGGTGTTTCATGTTCATTTGAATTTAATAAGGTTTTAGTTTGAAAAATGAAGATTTTTTGCACATTTTGAAGAGATAAAGGGAATCATGTCCATTGCTCATCCTTTCCTCATCCTATCCGTTACTGGGTACCATCAGATTGTTTGGTGTCTGTTACTGGGGGCCAGACCTTTTTCGAAAATCTATACTAATATTATAAAGTAAGTGAGAGAGAGAGAGAGAGAGAGAGAGAGAGGAGATTTTTGTGTGTTTTTGTGTTCCAGGTAATCTCCGGAACCACTGCACCTATTGGAATAATTCTTTCATTATAAAAAAAGTACATTCTTAATGAGTGTCATAGGCAATAATTTATGCATATGTATGTATTCATACTATTTTTTTAAACCAATAGTTTGTCTTCGCTACCAGTTTTTGTTTCCTACTGTTTTGTTGTTATATACGTAAAAAAAGAGTCCCGATTACCCTGGATCCGTATTGGCAAAATGGTTGACGGTTTTCTCCAAACGTCGCGATGCCTGCATGAGATTCCGTCAAACCCCTATCATGTATTTGAGGCTGCAGAGGGTAAGGTATATAGCACTTCTTTAGCGTTGAACATTGCAAACCAATTAGAGTCGCAGAATGCTAATGTCTCAAAGTTTATTCAAACGAATTATAACTGATATTCGCTTCGAGCAAATTAGCTTTTGAGTTCAAGTAGTGCGGATAAACGATATTAATCCGTGCTCTTCTAAAGGTTGTAATTTTGCATGCATTTTGGGCTATCTTTTATGGTTTTTAATTCATACCAAAATCGAAATGAAAAACATCCGCTAATGAATCCACTTAAGTACATGTAGTTAAGCAAGTTCTAAACTTAAAAAGTAATCGCACATAATTACCCTACATTCAAAGTCAAGAGTTAAAACTAAGACGAACAAAGAACATTTGATAGGAAAGAAATTGACAAGGAGGAAAAAGAAATAAAATTATTTGGATAAACATTCTTCATGATCGTATTTAGGCATTTAAAACAACAAAATCAAATAATATAGCTCACAAATTTAATATCAGGAAGAAAATGTCGGCAAAAAAAAAAAAAAAAAATGGAAAAATAGAGACATTTGAAAAAAGAATGTTTTTTGAAGAAAACGAGTACAAGAGGTTGAAAAGCATCCCGAGATTGAGAAAGACTCAACTCTTAGTCTAATTACAATATTTATCTTTTTAGCCAATCGGAATTCTGGCACCGAAGAATTCATTTAGAATATTTCCTTGGTCCAACATATTTCCAACAATTTTGACAGCTTAAGAGTATGCCAACGTATCAAGCAGCAAGTATATAACTCGGTCTTGTGGAGGACTATAAACCTCGGAAACTAACCTCAGTTGATCAAGTCAGAGAATTATTTATAACTACTTTAAATTTTATGTCAACTTTTAGATCCTATTGCTATATGGCAAACATTTCAAAAAGATCTCTGTGACGACATATTACAAGGAGAACATCAGCAGAAATACTATGATAGTCGTTAAATGTTAAATGACGCCGGTAAAATAAAAAAAATAAAAAATCTGAAGTGTTACTGATTATTTCGTGGAACATTTCGGGTCTTCGCCGAATTTTATTCCTTCCCTTCCCACCTCTTCAAGAGAAAAATCAAGTATCTTTGTCAAAAAGCTTCCTGAATTTCTTCAAGTTGTACGAATGCATATTTCTCACTGTTGTGAAAAATGTTTTTATCTACTAGATCGATTACGGCCAGTCCAGAATGTCGAAGCTCCTAATAAGAGAAAAAAATACTCGAAATTAGGTAGCACTGTAAGAGAGTTAGATTCGTGGTACTTGCTTGCAGTATTGTCACTGCTGTGTCCATGATCCTAAAACACCTTTTGGAGCTGTTCTGGCAAAGCAAGAACGTGCGAAGTTGTTATATTACACCTACTTACATTAAAAAAAAAAAAAAAAACACAACTGGCTGAACCGGGAAGGTCACGGAATTCATCAGACATAATAAAGGGTAATTTCAGGAAGGTGATTAAATTTTAGCAGAAAACATTTTTGTATTTTACAAGATACGTTCCTTTCAGAAATTGGGCACATCAGCTGAACATTATTTTCCAGGAACGTTTCTGAATTGTTTTTACAGTGTATAAACGAAAGTCTAATTTGAATATAAGGAAAAAATTTTCAATGAAGCGGAAACTCCGTAGAGGACTTTTGTTTGTCATTGCCGCAGAGAATCGACGAAAACAATTCCATAAAAACAAGATTGGTACATGAAAACCAGGAACGCAAATTACTTTTTCTCGGCATACTCAGTGGAACTGGAAAACTCAATAAATGCATCAGTAGTCAAAAATCGTTCAGCAGACTTTTACAATGTGTGTGTCTGTGTGTGGGTTTTTTTTTTTTTTTTTGAGCAATCACGATTGCTTATTGCTTTAATTTGACCCTCCTTAATGTCCGGTTCCTTTTTCAACCCCACCTCCCTCTGCAGCGCCGCCGTCGACCATCATAACATACAGGAATTTTACACTGGGGATTAAATATTGCTTTTTCTTGATCAGGCAATGAGGTGGATGAATGTGTTTCAAATATCATGAAAACGAAATAAAAAGTGTTGGTTATTGTTAAATTTCTAACTTAAAAGTACCTACATGATATTTATTTAAGATAGATAGTTTTTTTAACGCGAACCAAAACTGGAACACTTGCTAATCTTGAAGGGGGAAGAAGGATGAGGAATTAAAAAAAAAAAAAAAAAGTTGCAAAGTTTGCCTACAGGTGGCGTTTGAAGTTAAAATGTGTAATACAAGAGGAAAAAATTAGCATGTGAAGCTGGGTGGTTTATGTAATTTTGTTACAGGCATATTACACTTGCGCATGGCGGTGCCTGTCCAGTTCAAGTTCCACAACTTGACCATTGAGCTGGAGGACACAATACAGGCGATCTGCGGAGTTTTCAACTGCGAAAGGCAAAGCATCTGAGGTGATGTTTCGCACACGTTGAGAAATGTTTTCTTTTAGATAACTGAGGTATGTGACACCTCCACGGTACACATTAGACTTTAAGAACCCAAAAAGCCAAAAATCACATGGCGTCAGATCAGGGGACACCGAACAGACTACGCGATTTAAAATTCTGATTATTACCCTATCATCTGCGAAATGTTGCCGTAAGAAATTTTGTACTGCTCGCTCAATATGGAGTTGGGTTCCATCTCGCATAAAATCCGTTTCGGAAAGACACCGTCTTTGCTGCAGTTGACGAACAACAAATGTTCCCAAGATGTTCTTTAAAATCCCAACATGTGTAAATAGCTTTAAAATCAAAGAGCGATCTGGAAAACTGAGAGATATCTCGTGCCACGTTACTGGCAGAAATGACTGCTTCTTTAATTTTCTCATGATTATTACAGTGTTTGCATTGTCAACGGCATCTTTTGAAGACTGCAGCGCCAGCAATCGGTGGTAGTAGTAATTAATTTTTTTATTGCACCATCCCTCTTCCTGCTTCAAGATTAGTAAGTGTTCCAGTGTCGGTTGCAATCAGATGGTTCCTTCAAGCTACAGACTGCTAAAAATAGAGAAACTTATTTTATTACCTCCCGGTAGTTGCTTGAGAAAAAAATACAGTTGGCTCTCTGTTTGACGACGCTCTAATTAACGACTTTATTTAACGACAGCTTTTCCCGGTCCCAGATGGTCCACTATAGTGTTGAAAGCATTACATGTAATGACGCTTTCTACTTAAGGACGATTTTTTGTAGACCCTTGAAAGTCGTTGAACAGAGAGGCAACTGTAGTTTTTAAAGTCTGAATGCATTAAAAGGCTCAAAAAATTGAATTAACCTGAGAGCAATGTTTTGAGCATGTCTGTTGCTGATGTCGTTACCCTCATACATTTTTCTCCTTCATATTCATCTGTACTCAAAAGCATGGGTTTCAAAATTTTTCGATTCACTGAACTCTTTGAAGAATTAGAATTGTCTCACGGTACCATAGTACAACTCTTTTATACATATGTGCATTGATATCATGGACACTTCGTGGCGCATCTTGTCTCTCTCTGTGGCACTGATAGAAACCCCTTTGGAGACCCCTGATCTAAAACATAAGACGTTTCAGAATAAATGACAATTTTAAACATAGTGGATGGAGCACTTCGTACAAGCCCGGAAAACGACCATATTACTGCTTTCTCAACTTCTAACAAAAATAAATAAATTTTGTAATTTTAAGTAATTTTAGAAAATAGTGTCGATTTAATATTAACTCTTAATGGGCATGGAAAAATGTCTTGTCCCCTAGAAAAATTTAAATTACAAAACATTTTTTTTTTTTTACTTTGAGAAAGATAACTGTGCCAGTCGCCCTACCTTTTTTTCCCGAGCCAAATAGAAAATGACCGAGCGAAATAGAATACATTAGCGTTGAATGCAATAGAATTTTTTCCGGTTTACGAAGGAAGGAGTTATTTTGCCCGTGCATCATTTACTTCTAACTTTTTTCTTTTTTTTGGTTATTTCATATTAAAAATCTTATTATTTATATCCTTCTGTATATCACAGTAAATTTGTGACTTTGTCTTTAAATATCTTTTTTAATAGGTGTTGAAAAACATCCATTATGCATACAATGTTAAAAAATCAGGAAAATTTGTGGTAACTATTAGGGTAAAACGGAATGTTCGTGGTTCAGAAAAAGTTTACTGTAAATAGTACGGGAAAAAGTAAGCGATTGCAGCGCCACTTTGTACATCACGTGACTTATGGTACGAGGCATTTCTTTTTCCATCCCTGTTCACTTTCCGTGCCTGCTTGGTATGGTGGATAATGAAATAACGAAGTGGTCTCGAATCACTACGGCGCAGGTTTGGACCCAACAGCGCGCAATTTGAACTTTTTGCTCAGTACAACTAACTACAGCGTACTCGTTTTTTCCACCCTAAAATTTTACAGTATAACAGGATTTTACAGTAAAAGTTCAGGAAAATTTTCGAACGATGTAAAAACATGTTTTAGTTCATATACGTACATGGATTATTTAGTGCACGTATGTCACTTAGTACTGTTTCAGTTATATTTACATAAATACATTTTACACAAATAGTTAGAACTCTTCTTATTTTACTTTGCTAGATTTTTTGCAGTGCAATATAAATTTAATTTTGGAGTTATATACACTGCGCCACGCCATTTATATTACCAAAAAACATCACCTCAACAGTTAAGGATTAAGTGACTTTAGTTAAGAAAACAATTGATGGAAATGGACCAACTGCCGCACATAAAAAAATAATTAATCCTTCTTCATCCTATCATATACATCAGCAAATCTCGACTTATAAAAATAGCACTTTCTTATTTAATATTTAGCTGAAGCATTCTTAGGTAAATTATTTGTAACGAACTCAGTTTCACGCATGAACACTTCAAGCTATTAACATAACAAAGCATTTGAGCCTTTTTTTTTTTTTTGATTAATTAAAACTCTTCAAATGCTCCGCAAATGCTTACTGAGGTTTTAATGCGATTATTGATAAGTAATTTATCTTTTTCAATGTTTCGCTCTTTTCTGGATTTTTTTCTTCTCTCGCATCAGATTAACTTTTCCTTACATCAATGTTAACAACCACATTAGAAAGATAACGATGCTGCGAAGGATTTTCAGAAAAATTTAAAGCCATTGTTTGAAGATAGATAAGTAGCTTAAATTATTGATGAATATTTGATGCATAGTTTAAATGATAAATATATTTTTTAAAATAAAGATTAATCATTTACTTTTATATCATACATAACAATGTCATTTTAACGATGTTTCTAATCCTTATAATTGAATAAATATTAATATATTAATTAAAATAATTAAAATTAATAATTTAAATTTGAGGTCTTTTACTTCATTTAATTGTTAAACTTGTCATGAAAGACCGATGATGATAAAATCCATTTTTTTAAATAGTAATTTTAAATCAAAATCCATTTTACTTACAAGCATTTTCGTTTTTTTTAAAGCTTGTTTGGTTTAAGTCACACTCAAACAAGATAATTACAAGTATTTCTTTTTTTTTTTTTCTTTTTTTTCAAGTTTTAAATTGTCGCGAAATAAAAATTATCATGCAAATCTGACAGTGCTTCACGCTGACGTGTTTTGTAGTGTCTGTAATACATTCATGGTGTGACTCAGCTTTCATGCTTCTATTTGAAAGAGTTATAAACATCGAATTCGTAGAAAATGTGGAGGGAAGTAAACGCAATAAATTTGGCGCGATTTTTCCATAGACTTACTACAACTAAATACACAAATTCCATTAGCAGCATCAACTGACCGCTGTTGAATGTGCTAAGCTACAAGTAAACAAATAAATCGCAACTCCAGACCTCGAATACGCTACCTTGCGGTGATTAACAATACCTAAAGAAAAAGGTAAAACATTCCTTTCCACGCGTTTTCTTTGGGGAAAATTACAGGCTTCAGACAGTTTATGATGCAATGTAATTTCAGAAGAATAGAAAAGAAAGCTTCCCACAAACACGGTGAAAAATTACTGTTTTTCACTAAGCATGAAAGCAAGTTATAAGTTACGGCATTTGTTTATTTCACCTTTTTCATCCGCCATTATACAGTGGCTGCAGCGCTCCCTATAGTTTATTGGAGATGCTAAAAGCGTAGACTACGAGGATCCAACCATTAGTTTTCAACTCAGAGCAAGGATTAAAATGGAGGGAGAAAGTCCAATCATTGGCATAGCAAAAGCTAACCCAAAGACCCCGAGTCACATGACTCAACAACGACGAATGGTTGGCCAGTTGTAGGTGAAACAAGCCAAATAAACCAGATTTCTTCCGATGTTTTGCTTTAAAATCTATCACGCGACTTGGGATCTTGTTATCATGAAGGAAAGTCTTCACTCCCTCCTTTTTATCTCTCCTCAACGGTTTTTACTGATGGATGCAACGCTGTTTCCATCCTCGTAGGAAATAGCAAAAGTTGTTGTCGCGCCCCATACGGTAAACTGCGCTTCATGCGTTTTTCGGATGTTTTCCTGTTTACTATTCGGTTTCTTTTACTCATGGCTTCTGACTGCTTATTCAGTTTATACTACCATCTATAGAATTTTCTTTTGCAAGAAAATTTCTTAATGCTAACGAATAGAAATAGAAATATGTAAGTAGAAAAACTTGTTTTACCAATGCTCTATTAAAGCAATCCCCGCTTTTCCTGAGTTAAACCGGTTTCGACATGAACTCGTCCAAGACCGAGCGCAAAGAATCACTAAAAAAATTCCGAAACGTTACTGGTTATTTCCGTGGTACGTTTCGTGATTTCAGAGGTTTTCACCTATTTCCCCAAAAAATCAAGCATCTTCGCAAAAAAGTTTCCTGAATTCCTAAAAGATGCACGAATGCAGACCTTGCACTGGTGTGAAAAATATTTTTGCTACCAGTTTAAATATTGACGGAGCGTGTTTATTAAGTGTATCGGCTTTAGATTGTTTATAGCCCGTCCGGATTGACTAAGATTCCAATGGGAGCAAATAAGTCACTGGTTAGCTACAGCTTTGCGAGGCAGGAAATTGCAGGTAAGAAATATGCTTGGTTCTTGCTTGCAATTTTCGCGTAGCTTGGCCGTGGTTGCTCTAATATTTCTAGAGCTTTCTTGGTAAATCAGGAAGGTTTCAATCAAATGAATTGAACCTATTTAACTATTCTAGAAGGTTCACGACTGGCGTTAATAGGGGAGATTTCTTAATATTTCTGAAAGGTTACTGACTTTTATCGGAAAACGTTCCTGGTTTTTGTAAGCTATGTTACTGGATGAAATTGGGCACATCAGCTGCCTATTATTTTCCAGGAATGTCTCTGAATTGTTTTTACAGTGATCTTGAGACGGACTGTACCTAGCACATCAGATAACAGTGCTCAGTTCTGAGCGCACATTGGATACGCAAACATATTTCAAACAACAAAACCTCCCAAGAAACGTGAATTTCATGGCGATAAGCCATTATTTAAATTCTGTAAGATTACAAGAGGAATGCAGTAAACCATAACGGACAAGTAAGTAATATGTACGGGAAAACCTTCATGAGTAGTGGATACGTGCTGAGATGATGTTAAAACTTTCGCACAGATATTCATAAAGCATGTTGTCCAATCACTGACTTGCGAAATGGGATCCTATCTTGCTAACGATTTAACTGTTTGCTCACGTGAAAATCTGGGTCGAAAGTGTTGATGACTTTCACGTTCTTCCACATACGTGAAACTACAGCGCTTCCCTTAATACTCACGCTTTAATGGAAGCCCTCATTCAATTATTTAATATTCAATTCATAAGCCATCATTCAATTTCTGTAAGATTACAAGAGAAATACAGTAAACCATAATGGACAAGTAACTAATATGTACGGGAAAACCTTCATGAGTAGTGGATACGTGCTGAGATGATGTTTAAACATTCGCACAGGTATTCATAAAGCATGTTTTCCAATCACTGACTTGCGAAATTGCTGGATCCTAATAATCTTGCTAATGATTTAACTGTTTGCTCACGTGAAAATCTGGGTCGAAAGTGTTGATGACTTTCACGTTCTTCCACATACGTGAAACTACAGCGCTTCCCTTAATGCTCACGCTTTAATGGAAGCCCTCATTAAATTATTCAATATTCAATTCATAAGCCATCATTCAATTTCTGTAAGATTACAAGAGAAATACAGTAAACCATAATGGACAAGTAACTAATATGTACGGGAAAACCTTTATGAATAGTGGATACGTGCTGAGATGATGTTTAAACATTCGTACAGATATTCATAAAGCATGATGTCCAATACTAAGTTTTTAAAAACAAAACCATTTAATATGATATTTTCCGCAATGCACCAGTTTTAATGCAGAGGTTTCAATCTGTTGTTTATTTAGTAGAAAGTAAAAAAAAAAAAATTAACAGTTATAAAACTGCTCAACTTGCCGCCAGGCACTAAACCATGTGGTTAGAAGAAGAACAACTACTATACGTGCCTTCAAAAATACTAGTTAAAACATGCATTTCTTTCAAGCAAATCCGAAGAACACAACTTGTATTTATCTGATTCGAGGTCAAACAAGTTCCTTACCTTGCTTTTAAATATTCTGTAAAAAGTATAACTTTTACAAAAGTTACTTGTTCTTAATTCTGTGAATCAAAGTCAAACTGGCGTAAGTCTAAAACTTTCAAATTTCTGTTTATTAGTGCATTGTATGTAGAATCCTATTCCTATTCGAACCATATGTACGTAAATCTAAAAAAAAAAATAATTCCAGTGTTAAAAAAGCTCAAATCACATCCTCTGTATGCACCAAGTAAACGTTTTCCCTAACTCCTGTGAAGTAACGTTTATGTGACATGCGTTAGTCTGGCTCTGAGGTATAGAATTTATAAAAAAAAAACAAGACAGAAAAGAAGAAAACATTAAACGAAGTTATTGTTTTTTTTTTTTTTTTTTACTAGCTCTGCCTTCAATCTTTGAGTTGAACCACGCAACTGCTGCGGTCACTCGCCTGGTGTGCTATTTCTACCAGTTTGTTTGGCTCTCTTGGCTCCTTTAAGTGGTTTTCCGCCTACAGCTTAGCTACTTCCTATTCTGGGCTGATGAGTACTAAAAAAGAGCAAACTAGCGGTGTAATTTATGTATTAAATGAAGTGTGTAGGAGTACGTTTTACTCAATAAAAATTTTGCTGCATTGTTTTTTTCTTTTTTCAAACAAGTCTTCAAACGAGCCTAACAGTTTAACAAATCACATTTTTAAAAATCTATACATATTTTCTACAGCATTGAGCAACTTAAATTTAAAGGTCTCTGAAAATCTGCAACATAGTTATCATTTCAAAACAATCATTTACTTTGCAAAACTAATGTAACCATCCTATAATCAGTAAAATAAATGTCTTCCTTCGAAGAAAACACAGAAACCCCATCTCGTTTAAATATAGTCATTGGCGAACAAATATTGGTCCTTCCATTTGTCACTGTCAGTTCTACTTTTGTAACCGCAATCCTGGAAGGAAGCCAGAAAAATCTTTTTATGCTATTGAGTTTTGTTTCAGAGACAAAATCAATGCATATACCAGAAAGTGAATGACACTATTCAATCACCTAATGTACGCAGTTTTAATGTGATCAATTTTGATTTTGCTTGCATGTGTGCATTCTGTTAACGTTTTTGGTTCATTTTCGACGTGTATAGTCTTCTGCAATTGATCTTACTTTTATTAATTAAGTAGGTTGTTGCCTTAAAGACGAACTAATCTCACAAAATTGCTTTATTTTGTCTTTTCCAAGCTGCAATACATTAAAAATCGTTTTTTTTTTTTTTTTTTTTTTTTTTTTTTTACATTTGCAATTCGTTCTTTAGGCTAAAAAGTATATTTATTTGATATGTATGAAAATTATTGGAACTAATTTGCACTTGATTTTGAAGGGAGTTGGTACCATAAAACCATTTTTAAAAAAATAATATATTTTATACATTCAAAATAATCAACTCAGCAGATTTCAAGCGACACAAGATTCGGGTATCAATATCGATCAAATCTAACTTAATTTAAATATTATTATGTTAGAAATTTATGTACAAATGCAATTTTCACAAAATGTTAATTTCAAAAATCCACGTTCTTTTTCTAGGAAAATAATTCAAATATTGCTTTGAAATTTCCCCCCACATTTTGTTTATATACTCTTATTTATACTAAAGTGAAAATTTTGTTTTTTAACACCGACTTGTTCGGAAACAACTTTAAACGGTCAAAACCAGTTCATTTTTTTACTTAAAAAGTGAAGATTGATTGAAATTTAACTAATTACTGAAGTACACACAGAATTGCATTGACATTTCACTTCACTAGACTCTTGAAAATCTCTTAAAAACACTGAAAATTGTCATTTTCTATCATCAGAACTTTTTTGAAAGAAAAGCACAAAGCATATAGAAATTTATCAGGACGAAATACAGGGTACTGACTACCCATAAGTATTTTTAACCCCTCCAGAACTTGCGCTGAGAGCAAAACACGAAAAGAAAAAAAGAAGAAGAAAAAAACGTTCTATTTTGTTTCATTAAATATTTGCATGATTGAATGATGTTTTTAAATTGAATTTAAAGTTAAGAATGAATCATCAAAAATGTTTTCAATTAAAAAATATCATAAAATGTTTTGAGGAAAATAGGTCATGTGAGAAAATTTTCACTCTCGCGGTTTTTCATGTCACACATTTTGACGCTAGATCTGTGTGCGAGATCTGGGGGAGGGGGGGGGTACAAAACAGTAATAAATACAACTAACTGTTTCTCATAGTGAACCAGAACTACCAGCTTTTTTTACGATTACGTTTTTGTTTTTTGTGATCAAATCTATGGAAACGTTGTTGCATTCTTTAAAAATTTCTTCCAGTCTCTAGAATTTTTTTACTGAAAGCTCAAAATGAGTTATACACATCAAACGGCTATTTATTTTCAAAAAAATTTCAATTTTCATCCAAAATTTCCATTTACGCCATTTTAATCCATTATAACAAAATTACATTTTGCTTTTTTGCTCCGTAGTTAAATTAAAATTTTTCAAGAAATGTGAAGGGGTACTAGATCAGATCATTAAAAAGGAATGTCATTTAAGTATATGTTCAGGCTAAAACTAAAATATTTAGTTTACATCTTCAAATTCTTAATTACACAGAAAACTACAAAACGAATAATTTATTCTAACAGCGACCATTAAGATCCATTCGCAAGACGTGCCAGAAATTCGGAAGTTGAAAATGTTGACGACTTCTACAAAGAGATGAAAGTTGAGTTGTTTCTTCCCAAACATACGAGAAACTAGAAATGTTGTTTAAAAATTAAGGACTTTGTTAAAGCAATTAAAGTTTCAGTGGTCACTTGCATAAGTGCACTTTAACTTCGACTACCATTACGTTTTGCGCAGAGAGAGAAATCATTACATTTTGCTGAGATAAAATTTCTGTTAGGCAATTAGAAATTTAGGAAATACTGGAGTTATTTATGAGTGATTTAAGTCAAGAAAATAAGCATAAGCTGTTAGTTAGTATAACTTACAGCAAATAATGAGTGTTATGCGAGTTTTAATATTGTATGGTAATTATTAGTTTTAATAAATTTAAACTTTAACAATATAAAAGTTAAGTTTTCACTATAATTACAACATTTTAAATAGTTATAATTCCTTGCAATAGTGCAATAGTTATTTAATAGTGCATCAGTGTATAAGTGCACTAGGGTGGTTCAAAAATACATGTAAAAAAATTCTCCTAGATAACGGGACAGCATACAGTATTTTTAGAGTTGTGGATAGTAATATACTGGAGTTTTAGCTTCATATTTCAACTGAAAAAGGGTGCTCAACCCTCTCCCCCAAACGCCATAAGTATGGGGAGTTGGTTCAAAAATATATTAAACTGAAAAAGCAATGCTACATACTATAATATACTCTATTAATATGCATATTCAATTCAATAAAATAATTATTTACAAAAAAAAAAGGAAACTAAATGTTTCTAAATTCTTATAAATCTAATAAATCTAAAAATAATCTAAATCTAAAAATAAAAAAATGTGGGATTATCTCTGGTACCGTTTTATGTTAAATTAAGGGGTCATTGAGCACCCTCTTAAAAATTGTGGAGCTTAACCTTTTACCTTTAAGAAGCTTAAGTTTTACACTATAATATTATTAATAAGTCTAAAAAAATAGGGGTTGTCCTAGACTCTAGCTGAAAAAAAAAGATTTTGAATCACCCTAAAGTGCACTGTATGTAGAATTATATTCAGCATCGAGCCACGTGAACGCAATTCTCTCTCTCTCTCTCTCTCTCTCTATATATATATATATATATATATATATATATATATATATATATATATATATATATATATATATATATATATATATATATATATATATATATATATATATATATATATATATATATTGAAAACATATAGAGGAAAAATTTAAAAAGAAAAAACCAAAAGCCCAAAGATGCGCAAAGCAGTCAAATAAATAAGTCAGGCCGATGTATCTTTTACAAAAAAATTTCTGAATCACTCCAGGTTGCACGAATGCAGACTTCTCACTATTGGGAAACAAATGTTTATCTACCAGTTTATTAATGATTAACTGAATGTATTTATGAAGTGTATTGGCTTATGCTTGCTTACGATCCATCCAGATTTGACTTAACTCCCAATAAGAGCCGGTAAGTCTCTGGATTCCGTAGCTTTGCAAGAGACATGCTTGGGGCATGAAATTGTGTATCAGCGATGGTCGTAGTTGCAATAATGCTTTTTGAGCTGTCTTGGTAAATTAGGAAGGCGCCAGGCTACTGCTTGAAACCTACTTAAGTTTTCTCTGAAGCTTCCAGAAGAGTGATTGGCTTAATCGGAGATATTTCTGTATAATTTAGAAATATTTGAGGATGATTTCAGGAATGTTACTGACTTTTAGTAGAAAACTTTCCTGTTTTTTGCAAGATATGTCACTTGCAGAAATTGGGCACATCAACTGCCCATTATTTTCAAGGAACGTTTCTGAATCGTTTTTACCGCGTATCATGTATAGCAGTGTCAGTTTTTTTCGGATGTATTTCCATTAAATTCTGCCTGACAAAATTTTCTATTTTTTATTATTAATACAAACTACAACCGTTATGAATTAAAGTATTAGAACTAGAAGCTATGAAGAAATTTTACTTTAATCGTATGTTTTAGTGTATCAGATGTATTACGCTGTAAAAAACCTGAAACGTCACTGATTATTTCCGGTAACATTTCGAGACTTCAAAGATTAACACCAGTTTCCTGTGAAAAACAAGTTTTCTTGCGAAAAAGTTTTCTGAATTGCAAGAAATTCCAAGAATGCCGATGTGAAACTCATTTTTTAACTACCAGTGTAAAATATATTTGACTTATTTATTAAGTGTTTCTCTTCCAGGATGATTGAGCCCCGATCAAATGCGAATGCAATCTCTTCTTTGGCCATGATTGATTCAGGATCTATTGATAAAGGGTGTCCTGAAATAAACTGACTGTTTTAAAAAAAGTAGGACAGGCAAACTTTTAATGAGATAAAAAAATTCTCGCATAAAATTCATGTGATGAGCCGTAAATTTTCCACATGAATTTCAAGTTTCAGTTCAAATTTTTTTCAACAGATGGCGCAATACAAAAAGAAAGAATTGAAGTTCAGAATTTTTTTCCCGATTGCGACATTGATTGTAGCACATTTTAAAATGTATGTTGTTCATTTAAGACATTTGAAAAAAAAAAAAAGTACTGTATTAATTTCTAAGTGTTTTTGATAAAAAGGCTAACTTTCAGCAGTGCCATCTATTGGCAAATTTTTGAACTAAAACTTGCAATTCTGTGTAGAAAAAACTAACAGAACACCATATTAATTTTCTGCAGGCACTATATTGTTATAATCAACCATTTTCCTGTTACAAACTTTTGAAAACAGGAAGTCTCATTTAAGACACCATGTACAGTCATAGAAAAAAGAACGAAACACTTTTAATTATTCGGCCATTATACATGCTAGAAAGGAAAGAAAGGTGTCATCCGACTTGGTTTAAAGTCTTCTTTAAAACTGCGTAGGTAAAATTTTGATAAGGGACCATATACAAAGCAAAATGAGCACCAACTCTTGATTTTCAAATGGGAACCCCTATTTTTTGCTACATAATTACGTTTAGACCGCAAAATTCAGCCAGGGTACGAAATTTCACTGCATTCCGTGCAGTAGAACAGGAGTTATTAACGAAAAACATTTTAGGGACCGTCACCACATTGAAAACGCTACTTTCAAGGTCACGGCTTATCAAGTAACGGAATGTAAACAAATAAAAGATTGAGATTATCCAGCTCAATTCATGATTTTTTGAAGTTCTCTTTTTTTCCGTAATTCGATACTTTTTGGCCGATAATGTTGCGCCAAAAAGCGATTTATGGTCGAAAACTTTTTTTTTTTTTAAATTAAAATATTTACTGATTTTTGTCTATCTGGATTAACCTAAGAAAGACGAATGGGGTTTGGCTGGTCCATCGTATAGATCGTTGTTTAGTAAATCGAATAATGACAAAGTAAAAGTAATGTAATTTTTTGCCTTTTTCTAATATGAACCCATTGGATTGATTATATAATCATTCAGCAAATTAGCCTCATAGAAATGCAAATATCTAACCTAATATCTAGAAACATGATGTGAATATTTTTGATAAATGTATTGCACCTATGTTAGAGGTTTATTTTGGAATGAATAGAAAGTCTTTTGATGTAAAATGGAATTGCGCGTTTTTGATTTCGCAGAACATCGACAGAAGTTTGGATCATCGCACACAAAAATATAAAAAATATACCGCACTACGTTGGAAGGCACAGCATTAAATAGATTGGAGACTCGAGCGAAGCAAGGTCAATTTATTCCTTGAAAATCTGCTCTAAATACATAAAATGAACGAAGTATCAATCTAAAAATAAAACAGAAACAGGAGAATATAAATACCCGTTAATGAGCAAACCGTTCATACTCGAACTTTATTTGGGAAAAATTTGGTTATTTGAATTAACACAGTGAACAAACACAGTAATTGTTTTAGCGACTTTTTTGTAATCAAAAAAATAGAATTTGTTTCAAATCTTAATTTATGCGAAAGATCATAATGCGTGGTATTATTAAAAAGGCATAACACAATCTGCGGTTTTAGTTAAACATGTAAGGGCTCTTAAAAGCAATTTAGGAAAGTAATTTCCCAATGCTGTTTCTAGCAACGAGATTCGAGATGGTCCAACCCGAAATTTAAAAAGACAAAAGTTGTTTTAGCTTAAACCAAGGTGAACTGAAATCTGACTTCTTGTCATTTATCTGATTTCGTAAACAAAACTTAGCATTATTTGATTTTGTTTCGCGTACCTGCAGACTAACATTTTCTATCGAATCAGGCATTAGGCTAGCGCACCTATAGCAATACTATACGCAGCATACCCAACAAGCAGGTTGATCGATCCAGAAGCTACAATTTCGTCCTTGCTGTGAATTTCGCCGACTGGAATCGGAACTGAACGTGCGGGAAGAAGAAGTCACCTTATTGAAGCTGAGAGTCCGAATAAACTGGTAGGTAAAGTAAATTTATCTGCTGTATGTTTACGGCATCTCACTGGTGAGATAAATTTTCTTCATCCACCAGTTTTTAGGCACTCTCAGCTTCAATGACATGACACCTGCTTCATTGTTCGGTTAAATCTACTTCAGGGCTGTTGTGCTCATTATTAGGAACCGCAACAGCCATCGAATGGGATAACCAAATCGCAATTATATCGCAGTGTAGACGCGGGCCACATTCAGCCCTTGAGGCTGGTGCATGTGGCTCATTGTTTTCTTAAAGGTTTAGATCAAAAAGTAGAATTAATTCCAGTCTCATAAAGTTGGAGCCAAATATACAGATATTGGATTTTGAAAAACATGCATTTAATAAGATAGGCATATAGTAGTTGATAACAATAATTTATTATAACTCTTTTTTCGTCGATATTTTTCCATGTTATTCAAAAAAGAAAATAATTTGAAATTTTATCCTTGTCTTGCGAGGATGATTTTAATGTGAATTGCACCCACAATGACCGAGAAAGTAAATAGAAAAATAAGTATTTAAATTATAATTAAGAATAGACAAAATTCAACTTAATCTAACACGTAAATTAATGGTTTGTTAAATCTTTGACGAAGTCAAAAAAAAAAGTTTACAATTAGCCACAACTACTACTTTCGTGCAGAATACAGCTCAAAACACGCGTCCTACTAATGCGACTGACATTTCCTCTCCTACATCTTAACACATTGAAAATCATTCAAACACTATACAAAAAAAAAAAAAAAATCATTCCTAAAAACCAGTAAACTTATCTAAGAGCAAATATTACATATTGACCTATCTGGATACTGTTAAAGGCGAAATTTCACACTGTAGGCTATTTTTCGAATACCTTTTCCCGATTTAGACAAGGCAATAGTTTTTCCTTTTAGTAAATTATCACCGGGAAGAACCATTAATTCTACACTGTCTATTGCAACATGACTAGCAAGACAATGAGGTTTTGTTGTATGTCTCTGTGAAAAAGTTGTGCATGTTAATTTTTTTTCTGAGTTATTGTTTTACAAAAGGCAATGACTAAACGCAGAAAGAAAAAAAAAAACAGAAGTATTTTAAGTGTAGCTTTTAATTTAAGAAGTTCTATAAAATATTCTTTTATTAGACAATGAAGTAGTGTTTCGCTTTATTTACACATTGACGTCTGAACGATATCCACAAAAAACTGACGGTTGCAATATTGTGTTGTTCTTCTGCAGGGGCAGCGAATACATTTATGCATTTAAAAAATTCATAGACGTAACTCTAATGTAGAAAAACCACGGTATAATTGGTTTGCTTATTTTGCTGAACATATTTTCTTTTTTTACGAAGAAACCAACTTTCATAATTTCTGTTTTAAAAAGTATACGGTCCCCTGAAGTGGGAAAAAATGAATTTTTAAGCATAGCGCAAAAACTACTGAATATTTTGAGCTCAAATTTTGGATTCCTATATAAAAGCTCTTCTAAATGGTTTTTCTGTAAAAATTTAATATGGTTTTAGATCATATTTTTTTCAAAAAATAATAAAATAATTCATAAAAAAACTAAAATTACATTTTAGGTGCAGTAAATTATGTTTTTATTACTGGGTCGATTCATATTTTGATATAAAAAAACAATCTTTGCCGTGTCTAATCTAGTTTTTGTGTTATGAGTAAAAATATCAAAACACGTTTTAACATTACGAGAGGAATTTTTCAAAACTCGATTCTGAAGTAACGGCTGGATCGAATTCAACAAAATTTTGTATACAAAGTTTTAAAAAGATGCTGATCACAAATATGTGATAAAAAAGGGGGGTTCTTATTGAAAAATTTGAAGTTGATGCTCGTTTTAATATGAAGACGACCCCTTAACAACAATTTTTTTACCAAAATTATGTAGAACTTTTTATTCCTGAAACAATGACACCTTACACGTGTCTCTAGTGTCAATAGTCTTTGAATACGATCGAGTGTTTCTTTTTTTTTCTATGACTATACATACATTATACATACACAAGTTTTTACTGAACTTTTAATCCTTTTTTAACGACTTATTCCAGAAACACGAATGGCTTTAATTCGGAAGGTTTCTGAAGTTTTTAGAAAGATTCCAGGTTAATTTCAGCAAGATTACTGACCTTTTCCCGGGAAACTTTTCTGGATTTTTCCTGCTATTTTACTGGTAGAAATTAAGCGCATTAGTTGCCCATTATTTTCTTGAAACTTTTATTTTTATTTTTATTTTTTTTTATTATGGTTTAAAGCTGTACGGGTAAGTTGCAGCATTAAAAAAAAACTTGTTATTTAACGTTCATAATATTGTATAAATGTACGCGAGGAATAAATAGCTTTTTTCAAAACTATGCATTTCTGCGCTTTTGTATTTTAATCTTAATAAATATATTTGTCATGTAAAGTAATAAATTGACGTATTCATTTTACTTGCATTTGTGCTGACCTAAAAATATCATATTTCAGCCAAAAATAAGAACGTTTCGTCAAATTTATTCCGTTGACATAAACACAGATGCTTGATATTTTGATGTATAAACACAAAAAGAAAAATCAACTTGCGCTTCCATTGATCTTCAATACAGTGATGCCTGACGAGCACCTTTCTTCCGGTACATTAAGGAACAGGGCATAACCTCTACAGAATGCCGATATTCGAATCAATACGCACCCCCTGTTTCTTGCGATCACTCAATTCCGGAGTTTCTTACGAACTGTTCCTTTTCATTGCTTCGAATGATGTAGACATTTTCCCTGCTGAGCTTTCATGTTATTTTCCCTTTCCGCCGCTAAATTCAGAACGTCGCGATCATAAGCAGTCGAAAAGTAGGAAGAAGTTACTTTTGACAATATTTTATAGAAAATATCTGAAATAAAGAATTGCAAAGTAGTTCTTTAGTGGTATTATACGCTATCGCTTTATACAGATGAATAAAAATATTCTCTTTTGTCAGTCTACGTTTCAATGTACAGTAGCAACGATTGAACAAAAGCAATACATTTGTGGTGGATCCAGAAAATAATGAACTTTAAGCACTGAAAAAGAACTTTAACTTCAACTAAAATTAAGCACTTGAACGTTCACTCAGTTGTGATGATCAAAAGCGGGAGCTATTGCTCTGGTGCACACTTTTTGGCTTGTAAGTTTCGCTTTATGATCACTGATGGATAGCTGTAAGGCCCCTACCTATATACGAGTCGACACATCAGCTTAAGATCAGCCATTTTGGATTGGAGCGCGTGCTTGAGTGGTTATCTTTTCTGGCAAGTTATCGCCTTTAGCGAGTTTTCATTGCTAAAAGGTATTAGCAAAACGTGAATTGCTTATTGAATAGGATGTAATTTCCGGTAAATTTGGCAGTAACAGAAACTTTGCCCTGTTAATAATAACTTCGTAACAATAAAAAATCCGATTCAGAATGGCTAAATGCGGCGCCAGAATAAATCGGCCTGTAAACATAGTTGCTCTAAACATATAGATATAGCATATACATATTCAGTAAGTTACCGCCCTATAGCTAGGGCTAAGGCAGAAATACATGAAACCACCAGCTCAGTCAATTCCTGCCGATTACTGCGGTTTCGTGCTTATTAGCACTCATCAAACCGGCATAGGAGTGACTGAGCTGGAAGTGGAAATTAGCAACGTGCTAATTCTGTATTAGCTACCAGTTTATTTGGCACTCTTGGCTTCCTTAAGAGGTTTTCCACCTTCTCTTTCGATCCCCCTATGCCTGGATGATGAGTGCTAATAAGCACGAAACTGCAGTTCTTGGCTGGAATTGACTCAGCTGGTGGTGTATAGCATATAAATGTTGAGTGACCACAATGTTTTTTTTTAAATTAAATAAATCTTCTTAGCTTTTTATGTTTTTTTTAATGCTTAATATGTTTTTATAATCAAGAATTGTTTCAAACACAGAAGTGATGCTCGCAACACGTTCTTGATTATGGCTTCAGTAATTAAATTTTATGCTGATCTCAAAGAGGGTAAAAAGCAACATCATTGTGACACATTTGTCTGGAATCAGTGCTCGAAGTTAGCAAAATCGTATTCGATGCTGGAGAAAATGTCATCTGATTTGGGTAAAACGGTCTTAAAAAACTTAGGTAGGTTTACTATGACAACTTAGCACCTTCCTGATTCACCAAGAAATCTCCAGAATCTTTATTCTAAACATGGTCATAATTAAGACAAAACTGCACAGGTAAGAATCAAACCTTTGCAAAAATCCGGAATTTTTGCAAAGTTAAGAAATCTAGATACTTTTCCGCTTTTATTGGGAGTTTAATTTGGTCATATCATAATCGAACTGAAGCCGATACAATTAATAAATGCGCTCAGTTAATCTTTAAACTGGTAGCCTAAAATATTTGTGCAACTTGTAGCAATTCAGGAAAATTTTTGACAAAGATACTTGATTTTCCCAGGAAGTAGTTGAAAACCTGAAACGTAGTACGGAAAGTATCAGTAACATTTCGCAATTTGTTTACAGTTAATGTTTCTTTTCTTGTTCTCATTTGAAACTTGCTGTTAATATAAAAGGATTTTTTTTTCAAAAGAATGTGTTTATAAATTTTTTTACGATATTTACTATACATTAAATTGATAAAAATTTCAAATCTAAAGCAAAATCGATATTTGAAAACTGCTTTGACATTTTGTTTTTCCTGTCTGCACCCATATTGCGTATAAAAGTTTTCCTTCAGTAATTACTCAATGACAGAATCGATTTGATGCCCAATTTCCTTTTACCCATTCCGTTTTCTACTTCCTTGGTTGTAGTGTCTCTCATCATAATCGAAAAGGTGGTTGTTTTCGTTTATCGAACACAGTTTCATTTATGTAAGATCTCCACAAATCACAGTTCTGTGAGAATGTTATGCTATATGTTCCAGTACTCGTATCATTTTGTCTATCGTTTGTTTTTATCGGCGCGAATGAGCATGAATTCCTCTGTCTCTCTCTCTGTCTCATTAGAACGAGCTGATGTGTGCGTCACATGACTTCCTTTTATTCCATTTTAATGTCATTTCCCCATTACTAGCAATTTTAATACGATTCAGTAGTTTACTCTCTAAATATCACCAACAGTGGCCAAATTGAAACAGATTTAAAAATTAAAAAAAAAAAAAAGTCGCCAAGTTGGCGACACAACTTGGCTATTTCCAAGTGCCCGCCAAATAACACCACTTGAGTTTACATCGAAATTAACAATGATTCCCCCCTCAAAAAAAAGGGGAAAAGACCCCTTTAGAAACACTCGAATGTAACCAAAAGGGGAGGTGCACAACTAGACCCCACTATGAGTCTACGTACCAAATTTCAACTTTCTAGGACTTACCATTCTTGAGTTATCTGACATACATACGCACATGCTCACTTACGCACATCCGCACATTACATACATACGTACGTAAAGACGTCAAGAGAAAATTCGTTGTAATTAAATCGGAAATCGTCATTATGGATATTTCGCGTGTCTATATGTTCTTAGACACTTATAAACGTGTGGTGTAGTCGAAAAAAAAAAAACTCAATATTCATTCGGGGGTGAGTAAAATGGAAATGAAGGTTGATTTTTGAGTGAAATTTTTTTCGCAAATACAATACTTCCTTTTTGCAAAAGGAAGTAAAAAACGTTAAAATGAACTGAACCGAAAAGAGAAAAAAATGAAGTAAAAGAACAACCTACACACAAGCATATGGTTTGCTTCCAAAATGTCGTTAAATTCCTTCTATTTGTGGTATAAATAATGTGTCTGAAGATGTATGCCTGTTCGCAATTATTTATTTTCAGTATACGCAAGTTAGAAAATATTTTCTGTAAATAATTCTAAAGTGTCCATAATTCATTAATGCGGCTAATCTGATCTAATTATATCTATGTATTTTATTATAATCAAGTATCTAACTGTTATACTACGTACAATTGTCGTGACATAAAATTAGTATGTACACTGCGCATTGTTAGTGTAGGGGGGGGGGAACAAAGTATTTTCTTGCATTGGGGTTTGATTATTTATCTGAAATTAATACCATAGACCTAAAATAAATAACTTTAATGAGAAACTGCTATATGTATTAGTATGAATGAAGATATAAAACATTGACATGAATAACGAGTTTCAATAAGCAACTTAAATTTTGAATTTAATATTCATTCGTTTCAGTATGAAGAAACTCTTCAATAAGCAATTGCCAAGAATCTATTGTAAAATTCATTATTTCTGAAAATTATTCCGTTTTCCCCTTTGATTGACTGCTTCTAAGGGGAAAAAAACAAAGAATTAAGAGGCACGTTCAAATGCACGAATCAGCAGGGAACTGCGGACACATGTTTCGTGACTAAAAACAAACCTTTTTTCATACATCTTCTTAAAACCTGAATATGTGTCTGCAGTACCCCGCACGTAAGTCGATGTTAAAGTTTTTTTATTGTATTTTATTTATTTAGTTATTATTTTTTTTTCTTTTTCACAAAGTTTTTTATTTGTTACTCAAGCAGTCGTATGATAAAAATAGCCTATTTTATATTTTAAATTTTCTTTGTTCTATCACAATAACAACTAAAACTTTTTGAAATGTTTCGTGCGAGAAATATTTTCTTCGCTTGATTTCTACCAAAGTTATTACTTTTACGTGATTGATTTAGGCGAGTTTCAAGAAGTTCTAAACTAGATTGTTTCAAAAATGAAAATAATGAAACTTCAATTTTAAACTTGAATTCGATTTAGGAAAGAAATGCACCGATGATGCGTTAAAGAACTAGTAAGGGTGAAAAACTATTTTTCTGCTTTTCTCCAACGGCTACATATTTAACAGAACTTCCAGAATACTTTGTTGAAACCAAAATTAAAATAAAACTGCTTTGAAAATGATATTCGTCTAGTGTTTAACAGAGTGAATTTCATGAACCAGTTGCTATTTCCGCGGCAGTGGTGGAAGGTTATGAATATTCACCACGAGACCTGCCGGTTTTTCATGTTCATTTGAATTGAGTAAAGTTTTAGATCAAAAAATAAAGAATTTTTGCACATTTTGAAGAGAAAATGTTAATTCTGTCCATTACTCATCCTTTTCTCATCTTATCTGTTACTGGGTATCATCAGAATTTCCGGTGTCTGTTACTGGGGATCGAATTTTTTTTTTCGAAATGGAGAAAATAAAAATAGAATTAACTAATTCAGAGGACCCACAATCATACAAATGTTAGATGAGATGTAGTTGCACAAAGGAAAAAGAGTTTTAAAAGTATAAATAAATTTAAAGGCTCAGAAAATTGAGTTAACCAGAGAGCGATGTCTTAAGCATGTCTGTTACTAATGCCGCTACATTACTTTTGCTTTACTTACACCTCTTACATAGGTACGTAAATACATATGCACACACAGACGTCTCAACAAAATACATGATAATTAACTCTGTGCTGGAAACAGTCGAAATTTCGGTTATCTTGGTTTTCACAGGTACATATGCATGAGCCAGAAATCTAGTCAACTTAGTTTCGGGGGGGAGTAAGAAGGAAATTTAAGAAAAAATTGGGGCTAAAAAGGTTTTTCTGATTGCACTATTGCTGTACATTGTATTAAAAACCAAAAAGGTTGATTGTGAGAACTGACACGTTCCGCTCCATATACACAGATCTGAGAAGAAGGAAGAAAGGAACTCAAGCACAGGGTTGCAGGTATGTGAGCTTCAGTTGCCTATCGATCTAAGTGATTATCTTGGTACACTAGAAATAGCTGATTTGATCCCTCTTCTCATTCCTTTTTTTTTTTTGCTTTGTACTGTATATTCCTTCATAGTGTGTCAGTTACTGTTTTGTACTATATGCGATAAAATATATAACACGTGTAACGAAGACAAAACATCATACTGTAGTTGTCGACCGCTGGTCTCAGCCATTGAGAAGAGATAAAATGGAGGGGGTGAAGACTTTCAGTCGTGAAGGAAAGATCCCAAGTCACGTGATAGATTTAAAGAAAAGCATTGGAAGAAATCAGGTTTCCTTCGCTAGTTTCCCGTAAAACGTGTCAACCATTCGTCTTTGTTGAGTCACGTGACTTGGGCTCTTTGCTCAAGCTTTTGCTTAGCCAGTGATTGGACTAGCTCTCTCCATTTACTAATTCCTGCCCTATAAGGCTTCAGTCGAGTGGTCAGAGCGATTGCTTGACGCTCTTCAGTCGGTGGGTAGTGAAAACGTTATCACATGTGTGCTTTAAAGTGATGTCACTACGATTGAGTTGTAAAGTATGTTGTAATTTCTCCTTAAAAACAGTCAAAGAGGCAATAAATATCTGACTTGCATTCACTAAATATTATTAAATTTCTGTTATGCGATTGAAAATGAAAATTTTAATGCAGCATGATCGATAACAATCTTAAAGTTAGCATTTTCATCAATAATGATTGAATCGCGGAATGCACTACTTAAAAATACATCCTTTTTTGATTTGTATTGATATTTGATTCGGATAGCATGCAGCCCGCAAATTGGGATCGGCAAATTATCATTAATGATATTTTGAATCTTTTTGTACTTAAAATCAATGTCGTATTGTGTTATGAGCACACACAGAAATTACAGAAGTTCACTGAAATTACATAAAGTGTTTAATAATACTGTATTATATAAAGTGTAAAGGGTCCAATATAAGTGTGCTGTAACTAACCATACTAGGATTAAAATAACCAGTTTCTGCATTCACTGAAATCGTGGAGCTCTAAAATATTTTTTTTCTAAATTAGAACGCTGCTGGAACGGAAAAAAAAATCAAATTTATAGTCTGCAAATGCAAAACCATCTTACACACGTGAGACGGACATTCTCGAAAGTTGTGTAAGGCAAAAAGATCTTAAATACAAAAAAAAAAAAAAGAAGAAGACAAAGAAATTTATGATTAAAATTTCAGATGACTTCTTTCAAAAAGTAAATGCTAAAGTGATGGATGCCAAAAGATAAATCAATTCTTTGTTTTTGGGATTCTATTTTTTTCTGTTCAAAGCGCTTTTCTGTTTTGGCATTCTTTTCTACCGAGGAATGCGTTTCGTCTCTCTCAGCGTCTGTTTACCATTCCATTTTATAACATTCCGGCTTGAGCTCTACTTACGGAATCAAATTGAGAACATTTTATCTTTCTGATCGTATGCATAAAACATGCATTCAATGATTACGGCAGAACGAAAACGATATTTATTTTCCGGAATTACCATCCATTCATCATTTATGGAACAGCTGAAGATAAGAACACTTTAAAATAAAGGCAAAGTCATTTCATAAATTTCTCGATGCTTAAGAAAAATCAACTTCAAAATGTCTGAAACCGAAGCTGATTTGATAAAATCTAGTGACATTTGAAACATTATACAGTATTTCCCCAAAATTATTTAGGGGAAAATGTAGTAAAGACAAACACTAATGATTGCAATTCCGGACCAAAAATTCAATACCGGTATTTGGTAATTTTAAAACGTGATACCGGAATATTGGTATTAATACGGCATTTGATATTTTTCAAAAAATGCTTGAAAAAATATTGTTTTGTTGCCATATTTCATAATTTTATACAAAACTTGTGTTATTTATGGGACTGTATTGTGAACAAATATGAAATGAAGGAACAAATGTTGTAAAAAAATAAAAATTAGTAATGGTGAAAAAACATAACGCATCTATTGAATTTTTTCTAAGCTTGGAACTCATTTTTGCTCAACTTTCTTACAGTTGAAAATGTTCTTTCTGAATTCACGCAGCTCGGTGGTACTGTTAACAATGCACGATACACCTCCTCTAATTGTCTAGAATTAATTCACTTTCAAATACTTCGGTCTCTTGAGTGGTTTTCTTTTTCTTTTTTTTTGGATAAATCCTTTTGTAAGTGTGTGTGTTTGTATTGTGTTTATTATTATTTTATTTCTTTTTAATTTATAGATTGTTGTACTTTCTATTCAAGAGACGATACTTTTCCAATACTGACATCATTTTCTCTTGAGCAGGAGAGGTTTGTGTGTGTTTTTTTTTATTAGCCATTTGGATTGAAATGTACGATAACTTTGACTAAATTTGACCTTTTTTGTTTCTCTTGTTCGTTTTCGCTTTCATTTAAAAATTCTTTTAAATAATAATTGTGTAAATAGCTGAAAAAATGTTTCGATTCATTATACTTTACCTCTATGCAAATTTCCAGGGCACTATATAATTTCTAATATTATGTGTCCGAGTATAAAGCCAAATAGCAAGACAGAACAACAAACCGATACTGGTGACAACAAATTACCATTTGTAATGCTAAGAAGAAAAAGTACAGTTGTTGAGACAAATAATTAAAAAAGATATCATAAAATACTACTGAAAGTGATGGCTGAAATGAGCTGCTCATGTAAGACAAATGCATTCAGAAATTATACTGGAAATTAGCTTTCACAAAAGGGAAAGTGAGTAATCAGGGAAAATGGAAAAAATAAAAGCATGGTGCGCAAAAGCGTACAAAAATGCGATTCATCTCACCATCCGGACAATATCATTTTGCAATCTTTCCGCTACTTTTGGTTAATGATATTCTTTTAGCTCGTGCTTTTGAAGCCAAATTTTTATATCAATAGATTGATTTGGGGTACTGTATCATGGGAAAAGAAATGCACATTTAAAAAATAAGTAGGTATTTGATAAGTTAAATTGAAAAGTGTTTAATTGAAAATATTTATTATTTTCAGCTAATACCGAAAATACCGGTATTTTACCTCAGCAAATACCGGTATTACGAAATAGCAAAATTGCTTCGAATACCGGTATTCGGTATATCGGTATTGCAATCACTAGGCAACATGTTATAGTAAATTTATGTTTTAAACTCGTTATTTATCAAGGTAGGTTTAATTTTATATTTAAAAAATATTATAAATATCCTTAGTATAAATAACTTAGTTGATGTGTAACTTCCAAAAAGTAGGGACTAAAATTTTTTTTTTGAAAACAATGCCTCAAGATGAATATATGTTTTAGTTTCAAAAATATTTGTGCAATCATTTTATTTATTTTTTTCTTTTTTTAGGGCACTTGAAGAGCTTAGCGATACTTTTAAGAAAAAAATCTGTATTCATACACATACAGTGTTAAACCATGCATGGTTAAGATACTTAGAGGCAGTGGTCGGGCATAGCGAGCTACAAGTAGCGACGCTACTATAGGAGATTCATTTTTTAGTGGTTTGTAGTTTAGTGCACTTTTTTTTTGTGAAGTTTGGAGCAAAAAAGAAAAGTAGTTTATAGTGATTTCTGAGAAACTACTTTTAAATTAATTAAAAAAATGTAAAAAAAAAAAACATTTTATCAGTAGCGTAAGAAAGAGAATGGTGTCCAGCTCCAGACTCTAAGGTTGAAGTTGAAAATTAATTGATGAGATCGTTCAAAATATAAGTTCCTATAAAATAAATTTCAATATAGAAAGTTAAAGTTTTTATCCTCTGTTTAAAAGATGTTTTCCTCATCTAATCAATTTTATGCATATGTATGCCGATATCAAATTTAAATCACTATATGATTGCTTTGTTTACATTTTTCAAATAGAAAAGTAATTATTATTATTACGATCATCAACAATTTGTCAGAAGGTTTGTACTATTATGGAAAAAACACAAGACCGAAGACATAATTCCATATTTTTTAATTAAATTAAAATATTCTTGGAGTTATGTTTTAAAAGTTGAAGCTTTTTTTTTTTTTTCCTATGCTTCTCGCAATTTATAAATGCATTTACGTCAGCAAGGCTTCGCTGTATTGTTTGAGGCGATAGAAGGGTTTCCTGTCCGCTACATATTATTTTCTAAGGACGTTTCGTTTTTCTTTCCTTTTTTTTTTTTTTTTGCTGTGAAAAAAGGATATTTTAATTAATTTGGCTTGCCTTTTTTCCTCCCCCTATGTTAAATGTTGATGATATTGAAACTTGATTTTTTTCAACTAAATCTTTTAAACACTATTTTTTGATAAAACTTTTTAACATAATTTTTATACATCTTTATATATTTTATAGCCTAGAAACATAATACATATTCATGACTGCACGCAACTGAATCACTTGAAGTGTACTAACATCCCGTTATTAGTTAGTTGAATTCGGTAGTTTTTGCTATTTATGGTTGCGAAATTCCAATGGCATTCATTGGTGATTAGCGGTAAAATGAGTGTGTGAATAATGTTCTAAAAATTACAATACTACGTAAGTTGTGTGGTGGGTGAAAACATTTTGAACATGCTCATTTAAAAGATGAAAAAATAATTATATTTTTTAGTTCACTTTTTTGTTGCTGAAAACCGATTTTTTTTTTCAAACTAATTTCAATCTTTATCAAGATTTTTCTATTCGAAACTACAGAGCTTGAATACGCTACCTTGAGGTGATTAAAAATACTAAAGAAAAAGGTAAAACATTCCATTCCACGTGTTTTCTTTGGGGTAAATTACAGGCTTCTGGCAGTTTGTAAGGTAATGTAATGTTAGAAGAATAGAAAAGAAAGCTTCCCACAAACAGGATGAAAAATTACTGTCATTCACTAAGCGTCAAAGCAAGTTATAAGTTACGGCATTTGTTTGTTTTACCTTTTTCATCCGCCATTAGACAATGGCTGCAGTGCCGCTTATAGTTTATTGGAGTTGCGAATCAAATATTATTTATTTTTTAGCAAATAAAATGTCTTTAAGATTAGATTTTATCCCTTTCGTCGGCTAAAATATTCACATATATGGTTTTAATTTAAAAAAAAAATGTATTTTGTTAACATTTGAAGCATAAATTATTCGTTATAATTACGAATAAGAATTGTTATTTGTGACATGAAACACGACCTCCCATTTCTTATGTATGTCTCTTGTAATAAGCTTTTTAGTTCACTAATGAAAGATTAAATCTCTTAAATCAGTCGTGAATAAAGCGTGAAAAGAAGTTTAGCCCAAAAATACAGAAAAGAGAAAAAGTAACATCAAATAACACATTTGAAATGGTCAAAAACTCGGATTGAAAATATACTCTATTCTACTACCACATTACTCTTGCGTTCTCTATTTTGGGAAATGCTACACAATATGCGTTTTAGTATGAAATATTATGTTTCTTTTCTGAAAAAGAAGAAATTGTTGTTCTTAAATTTTGCTATTGATGATGGCCATGATGGATGGAAAAGTGGTGCAGATAGAAGAAAGTTTCAGACTTTTTTTTTCTTTTCTTTCTTTCTTTTTTTTTTTTTGCTTCGCAAAACATGAAAAAAAAAAAAAAAAACTTGAAGTTCTAAACTGAACGTATTTTTACGAATTTTGGAAAAGCAATTGAAATTCTTGAGCCAAGGAAGATTCTTTAGCAAATGTAGAACAAATTTTTATTTATTCTCCTAAATTATTTCATGATTGCGATATTTCAATTTTCAGTTTTACATCAAGGTTCTTATAATTTAAATGTTCTTATGAGGTTCACTTTTTTTGATTTAAACTATCAAGTTTTATTTCCTTTTACCCTTATAAATGCGACCAAGAATGTAATCAAGCAATTCTGAACTTTTTCATGCCAACATTTGTTAATTTGAGTTCGGATTGATGTACTAACTTCTGATTGACTTCAAATCTTTTTTTTTTTTTTTTTAACATCTTAATTTTTTTTTCAACACCTCGAATAGAAAAAATCGGAAATACGCCTTAAAAGTTACGTGGAAAAAAAATCACGCTTTTATTTGAAATAAGAATATATTATCGTGGAAAATGAAAGTAATGGGATTTTAATTTGTGAATATTTATTTACTTTCTTAAATTCAAAATATCAAACGTTTTAATTTTAAAAATCAAAGTACTACGCATACCTAGGTTTCCCCGTTATTTTCCACTTCATTCATAGAAAGTATTACTAAGAAAGAGTAATATATTAACTCCTTAATAAATGTTACTCTTTAAAAAAAAAGTCAGGATTATTCTTACGTTTTGAACAAAACCTAAGCTGTATCTATGTCTCCATTCATGTTCTTCCTTAATTTTTAAAGTTCATTGTAAATGGATAAGAAATATAATAAACCTTTCAGAAAATTTTATCTTTTACCGTACGACATGACCGAAGCAAAGAGTTCATATTTTTTATATATAATTATAAAACATTGTAACTGTTTACTTTATTTATAATTTTTGTTAAACTACAGTTTTGAGTACGAAAAATTTCTGAAACTGCTGAGTGTCAATGAAAGGCACCAAATTAGCTGGATTAAAGAACCACCTAAAGGCTTTAAACAGTAAAAATTAGGTTCATAAACAATGAAAGGAAGTGGCATTTCAAACATTTAGGGGAGAGTGTTGTACCTTAAGACACTTTTCATATTTTAATTTTTAACGTCAATTATTTGAATCATATTTAAAATCTAAAAGTCACATTAAAGTTCCCCAAAATACTTCTATGTAATATATATTTTTTTTTAAATTCAGACAGTTTGAAAATATTGCCAGCCATTTAAAATGAAAGTTACAAGCTGTCCCAAGGTACTACATCTTTTGTACCTTTGGACACATCTTGTTGTACTATGGGAAAGTCTTCATGATTCAGGAAACAGCTATATACTTAAACTAATTTTGCACCAGAAAACAAAAAAAAAATTGTTTTCATTGTAATTAATTAAATTATGAATAGTTAATAATGAATTAAGAATTATTATCTAATATTGAATGTGTTTAAAAGACTACATTAGATTAGAACATTGTTCTGTGTTCCTAAACGTATCTTAATTATTATGAACTATGCATAAGGTGTACCTTGGAACGCGTCCTAAGATACAAAATGTTTGACTGTCCCAAGGTACAGTCTTAAACCACCACGTGGTTTAAGAAAAACCAAAATGATGGTCAGTCTAGATATGCTATCATTATTTTCTTACAAGCAAAATATTTAAAGTACTTTTCTTTTATAAAAGAAATAAAATTGAGTTGAATGAATTTACAAATACAAAGACAGAAAATGTAACAAAAATGAAGAAAATATTTACTTAGGAATCTTCAAATTTTCTTTCTCTCACAAAATCGTCAATTTTTCTCACTTGCTGCTGAGTTTTACGACGACACCCTTTAGTTGTAAAGGTTACTATTAGAGATTACAAAACCATGACTGCTAAAAATTGATTCATATAAATAAGCAGTGTCCCAAGGTACATTGACTTCAAAAAGTTAAGGCACAACATGTTTTTCGAAGCTCACCATAAAAAAATGGCAGTAACAACAAAATGCATAGTTCGTATGATGAATGATAATGATGAACTTTAAAACCATTTCTGAAAAGAAAAAAAACGATAGCTAACATATTTATTTTGTATAAAAGAATCGGCCCGAAGGAGATGAACCACTATTGTGCCGTAGCTCGTTGCAGGTCACTTTGTAGCATCAGGAAGAAGAATCTCTGCTAGCATTTGCATTGGAGAGCATTCAGTGCATCTACTGATCTAGAGGGAACAGCGCACTAGGTATCATTAATCCAACACTGTTGAAAGGCACAGTTATAGAACTGGTGGAATCATGGTTTGGACAGTGATCTCGCCGGTGGTCACACTGACCTGCATGTGTTACTTAAAAGAACACTTCACTGTGAAAATATTCCGAAACGTTACTGAGTATTTCCGTGTAACGTTTCGGGATTTCAATGGTTTTTATCCCCTTCCTGGAAAAATCAAGCATCATTGTCAAAAAAATTCCTGAATTGCTACAAAATGCACGAATGCAGACTTTCACTGTAGTAAAAAATATTTTCAGCTCCCAGTTTAAAGATTAACTGAGCGTAGTTATAAAGTGCATCGGCTTCAATTCATTTGCGGTCCGCGCATGCTGGTTAAGCTCCCAAAGAGAGCGAATAAGTATGGACTACGTTGCTTTGCAAGAATTGCAGATGCGCATTGCTTTGATCATGTTTGCAATACTACTTATGAAACTTTCTTCATAAATCAGGAAGGTCCCAAACATGAATATTTCTGAATTTTTCAGGAGGCTTCCGGGATACTTTAAGGAAGGTTACTGAATATTAGCGGAAAACGTTCCTGGTTTTTGAAAGGTACACTGCAAAAAAATTCCGAAACGTTACTTATTATTTCCGTGTAACGTTTCAGGATTTCAATGGTTTTCATCCACTTCCTGGAAAAATCAAGTAACTTTGTCAAAATGTTTCCTGAATTGCTACAAGTTGTACGAATGCGGATTTCTCATTGTTGTGAAAAATATTTTTAGCTCCCAGTTTAAAGATTAACTAAGCGTATTTATTAAGTTTATCTGCTTCAGTTCAGTTATGGTTCGTCTAGACTGGTTAAGCCCCCAAAGGGAGCGAATAAGTCCACGTACAGCTTAGCTTTGAAAGACTTGCAGGAGAGTGGAATTCTTGATACTTTCTTGCAACTTTGCCTTAGCTTTGGCCGAGTTTCCAGTACTGATTTTGGAACTTTCTTGACAAATCAAGGTGCCGAGCTATTAAACCTACCAAAGGTTACTCTAAAGTTCCAGAGACACAACTGGCTTTAAGCGGGAAGGTTTCTGAATTTTTCACGAGACTTCCAGGATAACTTCAGGAAGGTTACCGAATTTTAGCAGAAAAATTCCTGGCCTTTTCAAAATATGTTACTGGCAGAAATTGGGCGCATCAGCTGCCTATTATTTTCCAGGAACGTTTCTGAATCGTTTTTACAGTGTATGTTCCTGGCAGAAATTGGGCACATCAGCTGCCCATTATTTTCCAGGATCGTTTCTGAATCGTTTTTACAGTGTAACTGATCTGAGATATCAGGATGAGATCCTTGATCCATATGTCCGCCCATATGCTGGTGCAATTGGTAGAGACTTCATTTTGATTTATGATAATGTATGACCTCATCGAGATCAGATTGTTGAGGAGTTGAGGAGGATCATGGTTTGAACGAATGGAAATGGCCATCTCGATCTCCAGACCTGAATCCGATAGAACATTTTGGGACTATTTTGGCAGATCTGTTTTCATCAAAAATGGACTTTTCCGCAAAAATTGTTTTTTTTTTTTTTTTTTTTTTTAAATATATAAATCATTTTTGCAATACTCCTATGCAAAATTCTATGACGCATTCAGTAAAAAACTATTTAATGAACATATCCTCCAAATTTTTTGTTTCTACATTCATTCATTTGCAAATTAGATGCAAAAAAACGGTTTCACCTTAACGTTTTGAGGCCGGTGTACAACACTCTCCCCTACTTACAAAAATAATTACTGAATTTAAAAGACTGTTGAAATCGTTCACATTTTATTCGTAAAGTGTTTGAATACAATGTGGACCGTTTGGGGGGGGGGGAGGTCACGAAAACCCTTGACCTTCTCCTGGTATCCGCCCCTAATCATAGGCCTTATTAATTACTTTACAGTTTGATGACGTGTCATGCTGAAAAATATCAGGGATGAAATTTGCGCCATGAGTAGATTGTATGTGCAATTTCTATTTTTTTAATTTGTACTTTTTTTTGACGCTCTTAGATTTGCTAAATGAGAAAGAGCGACGAATTATTTCAACGAATACGAGTTTTACTTTGTGATTTAAGTGTGTCGTTACGAACAATTTTAGCTCTCCAGATTTCATACACTTGCCCTTCACCACATCGATCCGTTCTGAGACATAAATGTGCAAATTGAAGTGAAACGACTGGCAATTTAAAATAACTGAGTTCCTAATTTCTCTATGAAAGTACAACTCGCGCTGTCATGAAACTGTTTGTTTCATTCCATAAAAGGTAATTGCCCAATAAAAATGATCGCATAAGGGAGTGTATCGCATTTATATTCTCAGATGGTATTTCCTTTGGAGACGTTTCAAAGATTTTTCAATTAAATGAGCTGCAAGGGATTCTTTTTCTTTTATTTGTTTCAGTAATTTTGAAAATTGTTTTTAAAGTGTATCTTTAGTTTTTCAAACAATAATATCCTAATTTAAAACGACGTTGTTTTTAATGTGTTGAATGGGGGCGTTTCTGAAATTTTAAAAGTTATTTTTTCGAAACAACATGCTGAAAAACATAGGAAATGAGAATTTTTTAAACAATTTCATTAAGTTTAAAATTTTTAAAAAAAAATACTTTAGACGGTGCGCTTTATTGCTTACGCTTCAAACCGATGACATCAAAAATGACTAAATGCTTTTCCCTGATGCCATTCACAGATAACAAAATTTAATTCGCTTCTTTACTCACATGTGTTGGCAACAATATGGTTGATAGCAAGCGTAGTCGGATACACAGTACACAGATGCGCCAAAAGTGACGTCATGAAGACCACGCCTTATTTTTAAATTGGACACTTAAAAAAATGAATTATAAGTTATATGAATTTTCTCGCTCCATGTTATTTTATTATTATTTTTTTTTTTACTTATTCTATCAATTTCAGTGAATAAGAGAAGTGCATTTGACTGAAAGAAACATCCCCGTTGGTGCAATTGGAGACTCAGTCTAATTTTTCAACAAACAAAATGCTGCTGACGTCATATTCTCGAATAATGTTTTTTTGTGCAGGCATTTTATAACACATCTGCAAAAATTAAAATGCAAAAAAAATATTTTGCACGTTTCTGTCAAAGAAAATATACAGATATGTAAAAACATTTATCCTCTATAATCTGAGAAGAGAAAGACAATAACGTGTCACTGGGAAAACATTAGTAACTATTTAAATGAAATATTTCAATATGATTACAGTGTTAATTACTTTATTCTACTTGCAATTGTCACTCATTATGCCTAAACGCATTTTTACTTCCTATAAGTAGAAACATCGTATTTTTATTCATCCCACTCAGAAAAATAATTTAAAAAGTGATTTTTGCTCGGAATATATAAGACATAATGCTTGGTATATGCACAAAATACATAAAGAAATCGCAGATTTTAAAATGCATTTCTCTAGAGTTTACCATTAGTAATTTTATTTTTTCAGAGAAAAAAACTCGTTATTATAAAATAAGAGGATTTTTTTTAATATCAAAAAAAACCCTTTCTATAGCTTTGAAAAGTTACGTTATGTTTTTGTTATTTACCGAAGTTACTACTCCGTCAAAGCTGTAGTGAAAATCAGTCGACAATTAACTGAGAATACATTTCTACTTAATTCAGATTTCTGTTACTTGTTCGCACTGATTAAAATTTACGGAGACGATATAAATTCCATTGTTACAAAAAACGTTGCCTTACAACAGCAATATTAAGAGTCATCATAATGAAAATTTTGAATCAAAGTTTCTCAGGAGCAAACATGAATTTAAAGTCATTTAAATATTTGGAAACTCTACTTTTTGAACACTTAGGAAAACATAGTTAAGAGCTTCCCTTTTGTGTGTGTGTGTGCGCGTGTGTGTTTGTGCGTTATTTTTTTAATAAATAAAGCGGACGGTTTATTTTGTGATCATTGTTTTTGTTAGTTCATACTTCGAAAATTCTTCAAATTTTTATATGCTTAAATGTCGTACTTTCGTTTCTAACTGAATACTATATCGTTTTTTATACTTATTGCTATTTTACTTTTATGGGTAGTGAGGTAAAACAGAAAATAAATGAAAGTAGCGATTGTTTCTCACAATTATTACTGACCCAGAAGCAACGCCGGGTATTTTTGCTAGTTGGTTACATAAATATTATAAACTTTTTATAAGGAAAAAAAGCAAGAACTAAAGTTAATGTCTTCTACTTTCGTAAGTGAATTAAATTTAGGCTTTACAAAACACCGATTTGATCTTCAGTTTATTTCAATAAAGATGCAATCAAATCTATCTATCTGCTTTAAAATGAAAGCTTCCACATTAACCCCATCCTACGTAATAATAAATTCACGAAAGTGCTGTTTAAAAGATATGTTATTTTTCTGTAAGCTACACATATCAAAGCTGGAATGTACTGCGTTCTTTAAAAATGAAATAAAATTGAGATAACACCTCTTCAGGAACATTTGCCAGTAATAAAGACCATTATCAAGTAAATGAATCATAATCATCATTCTCAGTGTTAGTATTTCTCGGAAATCTTCGCATTTCTATCTTAATGGCTAGAGCATGATGTTCCCATGACAACATCAAATCGGGAATTAGGAAAATTCTGCATTTATTTTGTTACCGGAAGCTTTCTAGGTAGGTTAGTATTCTATTTATCTTCCTAAGGCCCTTCTCCTACGCGTCTGTAAAGTCTCGCCGCTCGTGAGGACAGTTAAAATGTAAATTTTCTTAGGTTTTAATTGATGTTTACTTTCCTTAAACTTGCGAAATTCTCGAAAATACTGATTCCGATGTGCTGTAAATTAATTTAATACTTAAGCAAATGTATTATTTATATGTGTAGGCAGTCATTGTTGGTTTTTGATATGCAAATGCTTTTACTTAATTTAATAACTGCAATGTAAACATAAAATGTCTTTAAAGTTGAATAAACTTTCTTTGTGTATAAAAAGTAAAAATAAGGAATAACAAAGTATAGTTGCACAAAAATATGCGTTTTTTTTTTTTTTTTTGCAACTATATGTTGTTTTTTCTTATAAGAAAGACGCCCGTCAAGGTAAAACGGGTAAAAATTGATTCTACTCTTCTACATTAATGAAGCAAATGCCTGTTTGGTGATATTTTGATAGTTGACATTTTAACCCTTACTACAGCGAATTAACTCTAAACTCCAGTAGATAGCGTTAATAGCTGACCATGTTTTTCGTTTCTTCACTCTCCTAAAATGACAGTCTTACCTGTAAAACTGTTAAAGTACCAGATCCGGATCAGCCTTGTAAAAATAAAGCATTTCCCTGTACGTCAAACATTACCAAAAAATATTATTAAATAATCATGACGTGGCGCGAGTTTCATTGTTGATGACGTTAGCGATACACGATCATTCGCTATTATATAAATGAGGGTTGGTATAAAATCGCGTTGTTTTGCTAATGTTAATCAGAGATAATCTATAAATGATGTCACTCCACACGTGAGTGACAAATGATGTCACTCACGTCTGATGTCGTGGATGGGCGGGGGGGGGGGGGGGGTCATGAAATTGCGAAAGGTTGTGACAAGAGCGAGGAAAAGCGGTGTAAAAAGTGTGTTCTCACACATTTTTTTTAACAAGATGCTTGTATATTATAGCGTGGCATGTGACAAAGACAGGAAGGGGTCGAATATGTTAAGAAAAAGTGTGACACCGTTTATAAACAGCTGCTGTAAGATCGGGGCAACGTGAAATGGTGACATATTTGTCTTACTTTTTGAAGCACATATCTGGTAATAATACTACAAGCGCAGTTTCACACATGTTGTCAATTCTAGTCAAGAAAAAATTTCCTCTTATGTTCAAAGCATATGATTATGCAAGCAATTTTCAAAAATTGATACTTAAATTGTAATTTTTTTTTAAGTCAAAAAACTTTTTGTTGTTATAAAATGATATAGTTCTTGTTATAAACATTTCTTATACTAATTGACCCCACTAATATTCGGTGAAGTATTTATACAGTTAACATTAAGCGTATTTTAATTTTAAATAATTTACACAATTGCCAACTGCTTAGATTTTATTCCTTTACTTAATAATTCACGTATGTATTTATTTATTCACTTAGTATCTTATTCTTTCACTTTTCATTCAATCATTTATTTTTCCTCATCTGAGTATAGTTAGTTTTCTTATTTATTATTTTGTTGCTTCGTTATATTTTCATTTATTCATTCATCTTTTTATTTCCTCAGTCACTTGATTAAAAAAAAATAAGATCGAATAGAAGATGTTTCATTAAAGAAGTATTCTATTTTTCATTTTGCCCCAAGCAAAAACAAACAATTTTCGCTTTTTTTTTCTTTTTGGAGGCACAAATTTACAACCAGAAATTTAAAAAAATAAATAGATGCAAGTTTTACTACAAAAAACATTGTTCTTTCTTTATGTACTGCAATTTTAAAAATACATTTTCAGTTTGTTCATTTTTAAAAAGCTAAGTCATCTGAAAAATTTCACTTTGTACCACATTACTTTGTACCCGGTATTCACTTTGTACCCTACTTTATGTCTTTGGTGACGCATTGTTAACTTTAGAAACCAAGCATTTGAAAACGCATTTTGCAGCTGGTTCTTCGATACGACGAAAGCAATAACATGTCACCATGATTATGATGAGGATAACCAAAACCATCATAATAATTACTGTCAGTGTTATCATAACTATCTCATTGCAGCAATGGGGGTGGGGGGGGGGGATAGACTTAGCGTTCACCATTAGCCCAGCATGTGTTTCGCATTGCCCTGCCTGCGTTATGGTCTTACTCGAACTCATCATGCAAACATGTTATGATGAACTTACCTTGGATATTAACTTTCAATACTTCACATACCTCGAATTAGAACTAAATGGTATTGTGTGAGAAGCAAGAATAAATAGCGGGTTTTTTAATATCATTCGCTTTTCACGCACATGCTCATTCGATAAAACAGCTTTGCAAAAATTTACAATTCTTAAATAGTGAAAAACTTGTGACGCAGCATAATATTTATGATTCACTGACAATTTGTTCTGACATTCGCAGGATATGCTAAACGCAAGTACATGGTGTCCTGAAAAGACTGACTGTTTTTAAAAATTTATAACAGGAAAACTGTAAATGATAAAAAAATAATTCTTGCAGAAAATTCATGTGGTGAGTCGTAAATCCCCCCCCCCCCCCAGGTTCCAAATTTTAGTTGAAAATTTTTCTAATAGATGGCGTTGCAGATAGTAAACCCGCAATTCGGAAAAAAAATAGAAAATTACATCATAATTTTACGAAAATAATGAACAAAAGTACATAACAATATTTTCAAATAATCGTTGGCTGTAATCCCAAGTCGCAATATGAGAAAAAATCGATGAATTTCAATTCTCCTTCTTTGACTTACCGGCTTACTCTGTGCAGCGCCATCTATTGAAACATTTTTGAACTAAAATTTGGAACTCTGGGAGGGAGGGTGGAGAATTTAGGACCCCACCACATACATTTTCTGTAAGAAGTTGTTTTTTATCATTAACCGTTCTCCTGTTATAAATTTTTAAAAACAGTCATTTTTCAGGACACCCTGCGTAATTAGGCAAGACGGGAAAACCTGCTAGGAAGTACCGTTGTATTGGGTGAATTCTGTAGTTACTGTTCAGTGCTTTCATTTTACAACGGTTGTTCAAATACCACAGAAATATCTGATTAATTTTTTTATCTACGTATTCAATCAGCAGAAATTTTTACTAATTCCTGTTGACTTTTCAAGCTGCCAATTATTTTTATCACTTCAAAAACAGTTCAGAAACGTTCCTGGAAAATATTGGGCAGTTAATGTGCCCAATGGTGACTGGTACTCGTTAAATGTATCACAAAGTCTTCCGAGTTCTTATTACGAATCATTTTTTGGAAGGTGCTGTGTCATAAGTTACTCGGTTCCTAGGCTGGGTCAAAATACAGAAGACTTTTAACCGATTAACCCACGTGTAGTGTTCGATACAGGGGACACTGGTAGTTCGTAATCAAAAAATCTATTAGGCGTTAATTACTTTGTTTACATGGTTTTTCTATATTTCAGTTTTCAAACACCTCACTGTACAAACTTATTAGAAACGTTCCTGCAAAATAATGGGCAGCTAATGTGCCCAATTTTTGCAAGAAACATATCTTGAAAAAAAACAGAGATATTTTCCGATGAAATTTAGTGACCTTCCTATAATTATCTTTTAATTTTTCTATAAAATTCAGTAATTTCCCCGGTTAAAGCCAGTCGTGTGTCTAGGACATTTAGGGAAAACTTAGGCTGTTTAATGCAACAGCTTGGCACCTTTCTGCTTTACCAAGAAAACTCCCACAGCATTACTGCCTATACGATCAAAGCTACGGAATCCGGAGACTTATTTGCTCTCATTGGGAGCTTTGTCAATTTGGAAAGGCCGTAATCGTGCTGATGCACTGTCGTCTCGAGTTGAAGGCCGTACGGATGGTCTGTGACGTCATCACCAAGAGGCGAACGTTAGGGAAAGCGCGACAAGTATTGAGTGCCAGAAGTAAACTTTTCTACAAACTTCACTGTTCTGTTTTCTTTCTTAAAACATATAAAACCATTCTTAAAATTAATTCTGGAAACATTTCAACATTAAATATTTTCAAAAAAATTCTATTGTCATAGAAGTAAAAAAAATATATAATATTTTGATGCTTAATAATTGTACATGTATTTGCATTTGATTCTTTAAATAATGTATTTAGAATTATTTCAATGTGATAAAATATCAGACTTTTGTTTTTATGGATCTTTCTTACTAATTAGAAGACAGTGGAATGAAAGATATAAAGCTTATTGATTTAAAGTGCAAAATCATTCTGATTTTTCTGCGTGTGAAAGTGATCTTTGTAGCTTAAAATAAAAACAAAAATTCAAGATTATATTTTTACTTTATACAAAACATCAGTAATACATAACCATTTGTAGAAAAAAATATGGGGAAAAAAATATTATTTGACACATTGTGTTTAAAAATATTTGCATAGCTCATAATAGAATTCAGCATGAGTAGAATAAAAACGTTAGTATATCTTTTCAGACAAAGTCAATAGTTCATATTAACACAATTTCTGGTTCTTATTTAAATTGGAATTTACTGACAAATTCAATAGACTCTTTTGGTTTTCTACGTCACACATCGGTTTCACAATTTACAAATCACAGTTGAAAATTGCAATTAATTTTGAAATATTGCAGAAAAAAATAATTTTTTTGAGATTTACTAATAGTTTGTCCCTTAATTGCATAAAGTGTTTTAAGCAAAATAACTTTGATGTGAAAAGAAAAAAGAAAAAGATGTTAATGCTTTAGAAGACCACCTAAATAATATTTTTTCAATGCGTGAAGTACATGTCTTAGTCAAGTCGATTATAATTAAACAGTTAACCCAATAATACCGCAAAACTCTGAAAAATAGAATAATTTTCGTATATTGATGACAGAGGCTTTCACTTTTCTTCCTTGAGAAAAAATTAAAAAAAAAAGGTGCAAAAGAAAATTTTAAAATGTAATGTATTTTTAGCACAAAAGAAAGTAAAAATTTCTAAATTTTTGTGTAATATTACATTAAATTCTAAAGTTATTTTCCTTGCTCACTATTTAATGCAGCTAATTTCCTTTTGTTTTACTTTTTACTCAGACTGTCATTTTGTTTTTTTGCAGTAGTTTTTCAATAAAATTCAATAAAATGAATGTAAGGAAGTTTCGTGGTAAGAATTAAAAATATTTTTCATGCTATAAAGCAATGCATTTGCAAAGTCGTACGAACTATTTTTTTGCGATTCAAAGATAATGATACAATATTATTACTGAAATTTTACTAGCAGTAACTTAACAAAATTTAATCACAAAGAAGTATAGTACTTTAAAAACATAGCGTTGCTGTTGTTTTACATACACACGCAGCGATTCGCATTAGTGTTAGCTGTTACGGCATTTGGCTCGAGAAACATTTGGCTCTATACATTTCTTATTCTTTTTTTTTTTAAATTTGCAATAAGAATGCAGAAAGATATGTTGATTCTTACCTGTTGAGTTCCTTAATTATCACACTGCCGTGCCGGTCCAGCTGCCATTCTTTTCAAAATCAATGTGCATTGGAAGATAATTGCTTCGCATCGTGAACAGCGACTGGAAAAAACCCGCCCGCTTCCAGAAGTTTGTCCTTCCATGGAGACGGCAGTGGTTGATGCCAAAACACTTATCAAACACGCTCAGTTAATCTTTAAACTGGTAGCTCAAAATTTTTGTCACAACAGTGAAAAGCCTGCTGTCGTACAACTTGTAGAAGTTCAGGAAATTTTTTGCCAAGTGGATAAAGACCTGTGGAATCCCGAAATCTTCCACAGAAATAATCAGTAAAGTTTCGGAATTTTTTTTAGTGTTCTCACTGTTCTTTATTTTTTAACTTTGCCTGTTAATGTGTTAGTTTCAAAGATCTTTGCATGAATTTGTCTTAACTTTCATTTGATTGCTTACTTTGAATCTGTTTTAATAAGTATTAATATTAATTTTTTTTTCTTCTCGCAGTTTTTCATTTACCTTCATAACGTTTTAATTTTTATAATACTGTTTTCTCAGCTGTGTTTGACTTTCTTCTATCACGTTTTGTACGGATTTTTGCTACTTTTTCTTTTTTTCCCACTTTGTTTGATTCTATTTTGGTTTTCATTTTAATTGTTGTTTTTAAGCTTTCGTTCATTCATTTTTTTAAATTTTTGTTTATCTTTCTCTTTGCTTGAAATTTTATCATTTCTGTAAAGTTGTTTTCTTAGTTTTATTTTTTTTTAACTCGCTTCATTTTTTTCTTAACTACCATCTTAGGCTTGCTCTACCTATGCTTAATTCAAGTTTAATTTTATTAAGTGCTTACTTAAACCAGCTTGTATTCTTTTCTTTTAGCTCTGATTTTATTCTCATGAAGTAGTTTCTTTATTCCTCTACTTTTTTTTTTTTTTTTTTTTGTATTTTGGTTTTTTCATTTAATTGTTTTCTTTGTTTTTACTCATAGTGCTTCATTAAGTTTTAATTTTTCTAAGATTTATTTTAAGGATCAAGTTAATTTCTTTTTTCTACTTGCTTTTGATTCGTTTTTAATTGGTTTCTTGTTTGTCTTTATTCTGTTTGTTAAACTGCTTTTTTTTGTTTGACTTTTGAATTGTTCTGTTTTGTTTTCGTCTTATTTCTTATCTGTTCAACTGTGCTACTGTGCGTACGTAATCTATGCATCAATTTTTTTTAACTAAATAAATTTTTTGGCGCTCTGCACCGAAAAATTTCCTTTCTCACTCGCTTCAAAAAATGTAGACACATTACATCCTATTAATGTTCTTGCGCCAAAAAAAAAAAACAATAGAACTAGTCATTCTAGAAAAGTATAATTGAAATATTTGGTTTAATTAAGCGTTGTGTTTGGATAAAAATGGAAAATATTTCTAATAAAACATTCACTGTCAAAAAATTCCGAAAAGTTACGTAGTATTTTAGTGTAACGATTCGGGATTTTAATCGTTTTTATACACTTCCTGGAAAAATCAAGTATCAGTGTCGAAAAGTTTCCTGATATGCTACAAGTCGCACGAAGGCAAACTTCTTGTTGTGAAAAATATTTTTAGTCCATCGGCTTCGGTCGGAATACGGCCCGTCCAGACTGCTTAAGCTCTCAGGAGGAGCCAATAAGTCTATGGAGCGCGTAGCTTTGCAAGAATTGCAGGCGAGTAAAATTCTTGAAACTTGCTTGTAATTCTGTCTTAGCATTGGCCGTATTTGTTTACTACAATTGGAACTTTCTTGATAAGTCAGGAAGGAGCCAAGCTGTTATGAATAATGCGTTTCCAAGTTGACTCTAAAGTTCCAGAGATAGATATGGCTTTAAACGGGAAGATTTTGGAATTTTTCAGGAAGCTTCCAGGATAATTTCAGGAGGGTTACTAAAAATTTAGCAGAAAACGTTCCTGGTTTTTTCAAGGTATGTTACTGGCGGAATTTGGGCACATCAGCTGCCCATTATTTCCCAGGAACTTTTCTGAATCTTTTTAACAGTAACAGTGTTCATAATATGTTTCCACAATTCGGAAATCGTAATTCCAACGCTCATGCGAGTTGCAGCGTTTTTTGTGAAAACGCACGTAAAATTATACTTTTATTGATTGATACAAGACAAATTTAATCCACTGAGGATGTAATGACGTTTTCTTGCTTTTGTCTAAAATTTTAGCAAGCACTTAATCTATAACTGGTTCTCACCAATATACTACTCCTTATATGCCAAATCGTACACTCGTTCAAGCTCGAAGTTATACAGGGTGTCCTGAAATATACTGACGGTTTTCAAATAATTATAACAGGAAAACGATTAATGATAAAAAATATAATTCTTGCAGAAAATTCATGTGGTGAGTCGTAAGTTTCCTCCCCTAATGTTGCAAATTTTAGTTCAAGAATTGACTGCGCTGCAGATTGTAAGACCGTGAATCAAAGAAGATAGAAAATTACATCATAGTTTTTCGAAAAATGTTTTCAAAAACTAAATTACACAACAATATTTTCAAAATGTCTGCCGCCGGCTGCAACAACATATCGCAATCGGAAGAAAAATCTGTGAATTTCAATCCTTCTTTTTGACTTAAATGCTTACTCTCTGCAAAGCCACCTAATGAAAAAAATTTGAACTAAAATTCGGAACTCCGGTGGAAAAAAATTACGGCTCATCACAAGAATTGTCTGCAAGAATTTGATTTTTATGCTACCGATTCCTGTTATTAATTTTTGAAATCAGTCAGTCTATTTCAGGACACCCTGTAAGTTTAACACGTGTTTCAATCCGTGCTCTGGTGTGGCATTGTAACTCTTACACGATGAACATATTTTTAATTTTTCTTTTTTAGTTTTATTTCAAAGGTGACTTGATAGAGAGCCAGTGGTTCTAAAACTACTGCCTAGAAACCATGAATATCACGTTGTTAGGTTCAATTTTTCAAATCTGAAGCAATGTTTTGGACCTTTTCACTACATCCAATCATCTTTATTCTTTATTAAGAAAAATTGCAACAAATGTGGTGCTAAATATTTGGGAATGAGTTTCAGACAAACAGATGGGGTTTTCCTATATTATCTAGAAAACAGCTAAGCATACTAAAAATTAATATGTCTTCTACCCCACGAAAGACTTCAATTAGGTGGTAAATTAGCTAATTTAGCATTAGCTATAAGAAAATGTAAATAGTCTAACAACTATCAATTCTGTACCTCAGAGCCAGAGCACCTCGAAGCGATTTTTTTGAAAATTCGATTTTGTTCTTTTTCCATTCCAATTTTAAAAACATTTGACCCAGAAAAATATCATAACGTGGAAAAGGCAATTTCCATGACGCGGACAAGCAAATTACCATAACATGGACGAGCAAATTACCCGAACGTAAACGAGTGAATTACCATAATAAGTACGAACGAGTTAACATAGCAAATTGGCAAGAAATTTATCGTCTGGTTTTTGTAAATATCCAGGCGAACCAAAAGACCTTTTATTTTCTATTACGGGCAAAGCCGTGCGGGAACTACTAGTTAAAAATAAAATCAATATTGTTCTTGTGCATTATTCGTAAACATTTTGCTGCGTTACTATCATCAAGAAGTTCATGAGCAAAGCAAAAAGCAAATGGAATCCTCGAAGAAAAAGATACAAAAATTTTTGAGCATAAAATTTGTTTCTGACATCTCCTAAAGTATCGAAATATGCTTCTGTAACAAATCACACTTACGAATTAAATAATTCATCTCATCGAGCCTCTTTAGAGACGAAAAATACAGCGACTAAGTACAAACAAGCTCGCAGAGCCGACGCATCCACAGTTCAGGAACGTGATAATGTCCCTCCTTCGCGAAATGGAAATACGACAGCGCTAAATCACAGCTACCCAGGAGGAGCGAGAGCAAATAGAGGAAAGAAAATGAGAAGAAAGAAAAGGAAAAAGACGAATTCGCACGTTTGAGGCGCTTCGAAGTGCTTGTTTTCTTATGGGAGGAAGATAGATTGATGCATATGCGCTTCCCTTCTGGGACTATAGCTAACAGAATATGCGTTTTAGCCTGGGAGATTTTATTCTTTCTTTCGTGAAGAAAGAGTTTGATATTTTGAAATGTTGGCAGACACGTGCTGCTCTTGATAATGGTGATGCACCGGGTATGATGCAAAGGAAGACAAATGAGGTGATAATCATGTGTCAGAAGTGCTGATACATTTTTCTATAACTTTAATTAATTAGCACTAACTTAACTAGATACGTTGGTGTATGAATTGTCATCGGGTTAAATCTGCAATTGTCGGCGATACCGAGCTATTTCCCTCTTAGAAATACATGAAGTTGCTGGGAAAAGTTGCAGATGGTTGCACCGTGTAATAAGACCACATTGTAAAAACGATTCCGAAACGTTACTGGAAAATAAAAAGCAGCTGACATGCCCAATTTCTACCGGTTGCATATCTCGAAAAAACAAGCAACATTTCCCACTAAAATCACTAACCTTCCTGAAAAATCCTGAAATCTTCCCGTTTAAAGCCAGTCTCTGAAACTTCAGAGTAATCTCACAAAGTCATAATAAAACAGCTTGGCACCTTCCTGATTTTTTCAAGACAGTTCCAGAAGACGTATTGCAAGCATGGCCAAAGCTAAGCCAGATTTGCAAGTAGGTGTCGTGCATCTCAATTGATGCAAATCTTACAAAGTTACGTAGTCCAAACTCATTTGCTCCCTTTAGACGCGTAATCAGTTTGGACGGTCCGTAACAGAGCAGAAGCCGATACACTTCATAAGTACCCTCAGTTAATCTTTAAACTGGGAGCTAAAAATATATTTTTGCAACAGAGAGAAGTCTGCATTCTGACAACTTGTAACAATTCAAGAAAATGTTTGACAGTGATACTTGATGTTTCCAGGAAGTGGATGAAAACCATTGAAATTCCGTAAAGTTACATGGAAATACTCAGTAACGTTTCGGATTTTCTTTACATTGCATTGCAGAAATTGCATGGTAGATGTGAAGGTTTGTTTCTTGCCTTCATACTTTTATTTTAAAATGTTAACATGCACATGATACTCGTGATAATGGTGATACACAGAGTATGTAGTACAAGGCAAAAGATTGGTGCATATGCGTTTCCCTTCGGGGACTATACACTGTAAAAACGATTCAGAAACGTTCCAGGGAAATAATAGGCAGCTGATGTGCCCACTTTCTGCCAGTAACATATCTAGCAAAGTCCAGGAACGTTTTCCGCTAAAATTCAGTAACCTTCCTGATATTATCTTGGAACCTTTCTGAACAATTCGGAAATCGTCCTGTTAATAGCCAGACGTGTCTTTAGAAAATTAGAGTAAACTTAGAAAAGTATAGTACAATAGCTTGGCATCTTCCTGACTTATCAAGGAAGTTCCAAGAACATTACTGCAAACATGGCCACAGCTAAGCCAGAATTGCAAATAAGTAACGGTAATTTTACTCACCTGCAATTCTTGCAAAGAAACGTAGTCCATACTTATTAGCTCCCTTTGGAAACTTATTTTGTATGGACGAGCCGTAATTGAACTGACGACGACTCACTTTATAAATACGCTCAGTTAATATTTAAACTGGGAGCTAAAAAATATTTTAAACAACAGTGAAGAGTCTGCATTTGTACAACTTGTAGCAATTCAGGAAACTTTTTGACAATGATACTTGATTTTTGCAGGAAGTGGATAAAAACCATTAAATTCCCGAAACGTAACACGGAAATACCCAGTTACGTTTCGGATTTTTTTTACAGTGTAGCTAACAGAATATGCGTTTTATCCTAAGAGATTTAATTCTTTCTCTCGTGAAGAAAGAGTTCGGTATTTTTAAATGTTGGCAGACACATGTTGCTCTTGATATAATAGTGATGCAGATACGTGTCTATGAATTGTCATCGGATTAAACCTTCAACTAGGTGCAATTATTGTACACTGTAAAAACGATTCAGAAACGTTCCTGGAAAATAATGGGCAGCTGATGTGCTCAATTTCTGCCAGTAACATATCTTGCAAAATCCAGGAACTTTTTCCGCTAAAATTCAGTAACCTTCCTGACATTATCCTGGAAGCTTCCTGAAAATTCAGAAATCTTGCCGTTAAAAGCCAGTCGTCTCTCTGGAAAATTATTGTAAACTTAAGAAGGTAAAATATAATAACTTGTCACATTCCTGACTTATCAAGGAAGTTCCAAGAGCATTAATGCAAACTTGACCAAAGTTAAGCCAGAAATGCAAAGACGTTATGAGAAGTTTATTCGCCTACAATTCTCGCAAAACAACGTAGTCCATACTTATTCGCTCCCTTTGGGAGCTTAATTATCATGGACAGGCCGTAATTGACTTGAAGCAGATACACTTTATAAATACACTCAGTTAATCTTTAAACTGGGAGCTTAAAATGTTTTTTGAATGGTCTGCATTTGTGCAATTTGTAGTAATTCAGGAAACTTCTTGACAATGATACTTGATTTTTCCAGGAAGTGAGTAAAAACCAATAAAATCCCGAAACGTAACACGGAAATACCCAGTAACGTTTTTCGGAAATTTTTTAAAGTGTATGCAATTATCTGCGACACCGAGCAATTTTTCATCTTAGAAATACATGGAGTTGCAGGGAAAAGTTGCAGAGGATAGCACCGTGTAATAAGACCATTACAGACATTGCATAGTAGCTGTGCAGGTTTGTTTCTTGCCTTCATACTTTTTTTTTTTTTTGAAATGCTATCATGCACATGATACTCGTGATAATGGAGATACACAGAGTATGTAGTACAAAGCAAAAGATTTGTGCATATGCGTTTCCCTTCCTAACAGCTAACAGAATATGCGTTTAGCCTGGGAGATTTCCTTCTTTCTCTCGTGAAGAAAGAGTTCGATATTCTGAAATGTTGGCAGACAAATGCTACTCTTGATAATGGTGAAGCTTTGTGTAAGATGCAATGGAAGACAAATGACGAGGTAATCATGTGTCAGAAGTGCTGATACATTTTTCTGTGTTTTAATTAATCAGAACTAACTTAACTAGATACTTGTGTGTTTGTATAAATATGCATATGAGTGGTTCTTTAAAGTAGTAACATGCGTGTTATACGCTAGTATTTTTATTTTGCTTTATTTCTAAAGCCAACAGATTTTGAGATGCATTTTAATTGTTTAATCAGATTCAAGTTGCATTTTGATAGTCTTCAATTATTCGTTGTTTTTAATTTAAAAAAAGTATAACTTTAACGAATGAAGGTAAAAGTTTTTATTCCCTGTCTAGCATTGCTTTAAGAAACTCAGTAAAGTATAGATACAGTCAAACTTTGTTAATATACATTGATAAACTTTGACAGAAGTTGACTAGAAGATCGCTCATCCTAGCCGCTAGACGGCGGGCACTCGGATCTGAATTGCGAGTAGATCGGAAGAAGGGACCCTAAATGTATCTGCAAATTGCTAGGAGCTCAGATGGCCGCTTTCATGATGTCAATACATTTTACATACATTTTTGGTTTGGCAACGAGAAAAATTAATATATTTTTTGTCTCAACGTTTTCGTAAGAGAAATGAAGCGGCTGGGGCCTTGGGGGCACAGTTTTGACGCGCATCAATCTCCTAATCTCGAGGTGGTGGTTTCGATTTCTGCCTTTTGCCTTGGTTATAATTTCCTTCTCTGTGCTGTCAAGTCTGTCCTACAATATGTGTCTGCAATGCACTACTATCTGGACGTGAACTCATAAACGTATCCTTCTGTGTGACCAAGTACACGAACTTGAAATGTATGTTGTCAAAAAATTTTAAAAAGATATAAAATGAAGCGGTTAAAAATGTCTGTGACAAAGATAATCGTCTATGTATATGTTACGGCCAAAGCCCGAAATCGGTCAGTTCGCGAATTGGCCAACATTGCTAAAAGCTTAAAGGCCAAAGCCCGAATTTTTCTTCATTTCGGGCTTTGGCCGGCCAATTCGCGAAATAGCTATGGACGATCGGGCAAAGTATGAACACTGTAAAAAAATTCCGAAACGTTACTGGGTATTTCTGTGTTACGTTTCGGGTTTTTAATGGTTTTTATCCACTTCCTGGAAAAATCAAGTATCATTGTCAAAAAGTTTCCTGAATTGCTACAAGTAGCACGAATGCAGTCTTTTCACTGTTGTGAAAAATATTTTAAGCTCCCAGTTTAAATATTAACTGAACGTATTTATAAAGTGCATCGGCTTCAGTTCAGTTATAGCCCGTCCATGCTAATTAAGCTCCCAAAGGGAGCGAATAAGTGTGAACTACTTTGCTTTGCAAGAATTCTCGTCATTTACTTGCAATTCTGGTTTAGCTTTGGCCGTGTTTGCAAAAATGGTCTTGGAACTTCCTTGATAAATCAGGAAAATGCCGAGCTATTATCTTACTACTATTATATATGCGAAAGTTTGTATGTATGGATGTTTGTTACTCTTTCACGCAAAAACTACTGAACAGATTTTCATAAAACTTTACAATAATATAGCTTATGCATCAGAATAACACATAGGGTAGTTTTCGTCGCGTTATGGGGGGCAAAACCCCCTTAGGGGGGCAATAAAACACAATTTTTGTATAAATTCTCTAATATTGGGATGAAAAAATACTTGCACATATTTACATTATATGTCCATCGAAAGCTCTGATTTTTCTGCTGAAGATGGCACCTGTTCGAAATTTCTAAGTAGAATAAAAAACGAGTTATGAGCTTTTTAGTTCCATGTTCGAAGGCTTTCCTCAACTCAATACAGTATTTAGTGTATCATCTCAACTCCCTGTCGATAGCGGCAATTGTTGTATTGTTGACTATCTTTGCTTTTCGTGACTGTTCAAGGCTTTTCTCAAGTCAAATCTTGAAGTAAGATATTTGCACAAGATTGGCAAATAATACATGATTTGGCTGATCATTTTCCACTAAAACGGAACTTTAATGTAATTAATGGTTTTTATTATTATTTATGCTGATTGAACGCTTACTCATTATCCAATCAACCAGCAGATCGCCAAAATTTTTGCAGAAAGATTTCCGTAGCTGATGCATTTGGCAGTTTTTTCAACGTCGCTGTTTTTGAAGCCGAAGACTACGTCATAATGTTTCTCAGCTTTCACCATGTGAACAAAATATCGCCAATCAAATAATTTTCAAAAGACTTTTTTTACTGTGTTAAATAATCCAGCAACTAAATTAGGCAAATCCATAAACAGCACAAAAACTTCCATTAATTTTCCTTTTTGCACAATTTCAAACAATCACCAGATTTTACAACTTATTTTGGAAACATTTCGGATGAAACTGTTTAGCGCCATTTTATGGTGACCAAAAGTATCTCAGAATCTGGCGACGATATCTCTGTAACGAAAATTAATATCATATCGTTTTACAAAGGAAGGAAAGAAGGGGGGAAAATCATCGAAGGTACCCCAAAACGACTCTCGCAAATTCGGTAAAATCGCACCAAGAGCCCACAATGATTGAAATTTCCCAAAATAGCTAAAGCAAGTATAAGGGGATTACGAGCGCAGCTACTTTTTTTAAATCACTTCGTACTTCATTAGCCATACAGAGAAGGTTTTAGACTCCATGTTAAAAAAAAGTATCAACAGATTAATCTTTTTAAACATGAGAAGATTAATTTCATGTTTTGGAAGTTTGTATATGCTTAAATATAGTGCTTTCGTTTCTAAATCAATACTATTTTGTTCTTTATACTTATTGCTATTTTAGTTTTATGGGTAAGGAAGAAACTCGATTTTTAATCACGTCAAAAAGATGTGTTTTAAATTCTTTCACTTAAAACAGAAAACAAAAGCAAGTAACGATTTTTTCTCTTAATTATTACTGACCCAGGCAACGCCGGGTATTTTCACTAGTATTATATATTCTTATGTTTACTCTAATTTTCCAGACACACGAATGGCTTAACGGAAAGATTTCTGAATTTCTCAGGAGGCTTCCAGAATAACTTCAGGAAGGTTACTGAATTTTAGCAGAAAATATTCCTGGATTTTGCAAGATATGTTAAATTGGGCACATCAGCTGCCCATTATTTTCCAGAAACGTTTCTGAATCGTTTTTACAGTGAAGAGGAAAATTAAGAGAGCTGATTGTATTATAATGTCAAAAATTGCATTATTTTAAAATGAGTACTTTCATGTACTGTTTTTTTTTCTTGATGTACCCTTTTTTCAGAAACGAATTCAAATTTAAGGGAAACTTCTGCGTTAAAAATGAGATCATAATGTATAAAAATGTATTCTCGTGTTATTCGGTTTTCATATTAAAGCCATAATAGATATTATTCAGTGACAGTACATGATGTAACAGCATGATAGTGTAAAGAAGTACATTTGCGCCCTTCAAATGAGCGAATTATATCTTAAATAAATGCGTTGTGTAAAGTGTGCGAATACAAAGGTGTTTTTAAAGAACCTAATTTTAAAGATCCTTGATCACATTGTACCAAGAAATATCGCTTCAAATTTTTTTAAATTACTTTGGAAAGCCGCGATAATAAGGGCTCATTAAGACAAATATAAAGCGAAAATAGTTTTGTTGTTAATATTGTTTAAAGACATTTCTTTAACGCCGTTTTTTGTCGAAACTCCCCTACAGTATGTTTTTATTAATATTTTATACATAAATGTTATTATATATTTTTAAATTTACTCTTAGTATTGTTTTTTTTTCTTTTGTAAAGCAGTCCGAATTTTTATGAATCAATATTTCGAAAGAGAAAGAAATCTAGAAAATTTGGCACATTTTCCTTTTTTTTCCATTAACATTTAGGAAAGGTTGTTCTTATTGTCATAGTATTTATTTAATTTTTTTCCAAACGTTTTACTGTATTTGTTTAAGGTTAAATTAATTGCGTGTATTTCAGTTGGTTTTTTCTTCGTCTTGCTGTATTTGCAATGCATATTTTAATTCAAAACTTTTTCTTCTTGAGGATACGGAATGATCATTAAGATAATTTGCGTTGCGTATTTGAGCTAAATTCTTTTTCTTCTACGGGGGATAGAGGAGCGAGATTTTCCTTTTGTTCTAGATAAAATGTGTTTTTAATTACCTTCTCTGCGAGGAAGGTGATAGAGCGGGATTATCGTTAAAACGATATCGTAAGAAAGGTTGTATCGCTAATCGATCGGAGTTCGCTTCGCTCGCAAATCAATTTAGTTACGGTAGCATGGTTACTTGGCGAATTTGGAGGAAAACACTACAGAGTTTTTTTTTTATTATTTTACATTTTAAAGCAACTGTTTATGCAATTTAATGTCTTTTTCATATAGCAAAATAGTTTAAATTACAGATTTTTTAAAGGTTTTCTCAAAAGAGTGTACGATTTTAGTATAAGAAAATGATTATTTTGAATCAGAGAAGGAAGAGTAATGATTTTCATTTACTCAAGTACCTTCCTTTAAATTCTTAGCATGGGCATCGTCATGCAGGTATAGCTTGACTTATTTCATTAATTTCTAAATGGAAACAAGTCTATGTTATTCGTGCAATAAGTCATTTCCAAAACATGTGTTGCCGTCGATTAAAATGCTATATTTGGATTTTCATCACTACTTTATAGCTAATTTCTTAATCATTATTGATTTTGGCTTGGAGATTTTCTCTGAGATGTGGTTTTGTAGAAATTTGGGTTTAAGAGGGAATTTAAACAGAACTGATTTTAAATAGAATTCTGAGGAGGGGAGCACACTCTAAATTCCTTACTTATCATTAGGTTTGGTTTCGGAATGAAAATTATATTTAAAATTTGTGTCAGAAACACAGAACGGTTGAGAAACACGGCCTGAGACTGGTCAAATATTATGTAAGTAGAAAGGGAAGACTAAGGGCTGTTTATTTTCTCTGACAAGAGGAGTGGGGTCACAAAAATTCTTAGGTAAGCATTAAATAATGAAACAGTTAAAGTGCAAAAACAAAAAACGTGGGAAAAGAGCATCCTGTGACGTACAATACGTAATAAAATCTTATGTAAGCAAAAGGGGAAAGGAGAATAGCGAATGCTTAATATTTTTCACAATGTGCGGGAGGTACAAAATGACCAAAAAATGCTTACACAACACTTGAATTAAACCTTATTAGCGATCGCATATAATTTCAACTGAAAGTATCCACATATAGAAGTGCAAATACGAGAAATACATACTCATATCTCAGTCGAAGGACTAACGCCAAGAAAAATGAGGTCGACGTTTTGTGCGACCGTGCAAGGACGTGGCAGCACCCTCCATTCCCAACGAGATGACATCATATCAGCCTAGTTGAAATTAGGGGACGACTCGGGATCAAAGTAGTATAAATGTGACTGTTTTATAGCGGGAGGCGGGTCTGGTGACGAAACTGACATGGGACTCGATTTGGCTCTCGGCGGACCTGGAGCACCCTCCTTTCTAGTTTCTACCACTCGCACGCGGCGCTGTCACATTGGAAACGACAGATGTGTCGTCTACCTGTTAATCAAAAATCTTTCATAATCATTTCGGGCTTTGGCCAAGGATTCCACGCCACTTCGCGAAATGGCCAGCCAAAGTAGAAAATACAATATTAATTGCAAGTATTTCGGGCTTTGGCCAAACCTCTTGGCCAATTCGCGAACTGGCCGAACTTCGGGCTTTGGCCGTAACATATGTTAATTCAGAAATAAAGAACCTGTGAGTAGCGTACAAAAATTAATTTTACAGCCCGGAAACTAATGGTGTTAAACTGAATATAACATGATCGTATGTTAGTCACTTCTGGTTTAAAGATAACTGTGAAAAGGAATTTATTAAATCAGCCCTTGCATGAAACCAGAAGGTCCGTTTGTTTTATCTACCTATGTGTGGATGTCACAAGATTAATTAACAGTGCGATAACATACCGCGAATTTTTACCGGGATAGTTTCTGCTTGAAAATTAATCGACTTAATTCAGTAACATCATCGCTGGTTTGCATTGTTGTAGATCACGGCATTTTGTATATTTCTCGATTTTATAAACATTTTGTGCTACCTACTATATAGAATGAATAAATTTGACACTGAGAATCTCTTGATAGAACCAACCTTTTTGCTATCTATTGTACAACTGAATGGTATTGTTTGTTCTCTATTTAGGCATTAGTGTGTTGCAAAAGGTTATGTAGAATTCAAGTATATTTAATGAAAAGAAAATTTTTAATCGGAATGTTTTGAAATTTCTACTGTAGGCAGACAGTATGATCGTATATATGTATCTGAAGTTTTCTTCTGCTTCTTCTTCTTCTTATCTGCTACCTGGTAGGACGAAGTCATAACAGACCTAAAAAACATTCACATTCAAAAGGTCAAAATCCTCCTGTGGCGAGGTGTAGATATCGTACCTGCACAGAACAACGCTGTCTATTATGTGCTCTAGAGATATTTGATGTTTAAGGCATTTGGGACAAATAGGGAAGGTATTAGTGATCTCAGAAAAAATCTGAAGCTTTGAAAAGGATAATCGAAAAAAAAAACAGAAAAATTATAAAGTACATTATTATTATTATTATTTTGCTATCTGAAGCGTTTATGGGCCATTCCACGGAGCATGGTATTTTTGTCTGGCACGTAACGCCTCATATATTTCATATAAAGAAATACTTTAAAATGGTAATAAACAAAATTTTGTTGCTTAAAAAATTGCACACGTAAGTCTGCTTTCTTAAGCAAAAATTTCGTCATTACTTTACAAAACTATTTCCGTTTATTGAAATATATAAACCGTCACGTGTGGGAAAAGTCACTACTTTTCTGTGGAGTGACTCCGTACATGATCTTCTTCAACCGTTTAAATTATTATTTCTCAAAAAAGAGATATGTTTCCCTCACTTTGGAACTTAAGCTTTCAAAACCTACAATTTGTTTCGTCATTGCTGAATTAATAGAGAAAAAATATTAACTTATTCATATAGCAAGTTTACAAGAGGTTGACTTTGGATGCCTCGCACGTGACGCATGTAAATATATTAAATTCTCAAAAGCAAAATTTATTGATGAAAATATAACTGCCAGGAGCGTCTTTGTACAAAATGTAAAGATTAAAAAATGTGCTTACATCTGTTAAATTAAAATATTAAGATTTATAACAAAATGTTGGTGAGATTATTCCGTCTGATTGTCCCGCACGTGACGATGGAATGGTCCTTATGCACAAAAACAAAATATTTACATTTTGCAAAGAATGAAACTTTTAGTAGTCTGAGGTGTTTACTTTGCTGCTGACGAGATGGAACGTGAGATTATTCGCTGACTTGAGGTCCTTGCACTGAAGAATGCTTCTATTTCATTCTTGTTAATGTCCTGAGAGAGGATTCCTAGATGTTCTCTATTGGAATGAGATCTGACCTGAGTGCTAACGAGCAGTATTCTAAGATGCAAACCATTCTTTTGTTAATACAATGATAAATGTGTATATTATATGCGTTGTCATGCTTAAAGAGAACCAATAGGGACCACCTATAAGTTCACCAAACGATAGCTAATGCTTACCCGCAATTTTTTAATTCTGTGTGCAAATTAGAGAGCAAGAAAAGGCTCTCTCATTAAACCTAAATGCTTAACCTTGGCCCCTTTCAATTTCTCTTAAGCTTATAGGCCGTGACAATCGCTAAACTCATGCCAACAAAGAGGGCGCTACCGGGAGCCCCTGTTTCAATTACGTTGTCATTGATTAGTGGATGCAGGGGTTCCGTTCAGCGCATCTTGCGGTCAAAATGAGCATCGTCCAATCAGAAATAAACAAACTTTAAAATGATGACATTGATTGGCCGATGCATGAGCAGATCATACTTGCATCGGTTTAACACAGAAAAGATATAAAATGTCAAGGCCCGTTAAGCGTCAGCGCCATCTAGTTTAGCCACGGCTCACATATCATAAGTAATTCACCATCATGAGCCTGCAGCACATGCTCTTCAAATCTTTCCTAAAGTCAAGCTATGCTAATAAGATGATAACTCAGCTAGGCCATTCAAATTCTGTGTATTTTCAACACAGAAAGTAACACTTATTCTTTGATCCCGATGTTATGCAGTCAAGCCACCTTATTTAAATATGGATTAAAAGAATATCACGATTATGTAATACATTTTCAATGGACCAAACTTGTTGCAAAATATTTTGATCCCGGTTAATGGAATATTCCGCTTATTGGAATAATTTTTCGTGGAAAATTGGTTATTCCATTAAGCGGGCTCGACTGTATATGCTATTTATCCCATTACAATCTTCCTTATTTGCGTCCCTGATTCGGAAAAAAGCTCAAGAACAAGTTTTTGTTTTTCGATGAATCCTGATTCGGTTGTTCGTCTACTTATAGTGTTAGTGTTGGTTTTGACCTAAATTAAAGTTTTATTTTATCAAGAGACAAATTGTCAGTTCAAAAAGTTGTAAATTTGTCCGCCAAATAGATATTCCATGTAATTTAAAAACAATAAAATTTTAATTAGCATATTGAATGAGAAACAAACATGGCGGTGACGAAAACGATGTTTTTTTTCCCCATTTCCGCCAAGATTGGAAGAAAATTAGTCACCAAGTGCCAATATAACCCCATTCTACACTATTTCATTCTACCCTGTCCTCAGATACTATTTACCGAGGCAATTTACAACCGACTTAAACCTAGTATCTCATAGCTTTAGTGGTCTTTGAAGTTTCAAGACACTTAGGTCTATTATATTAAAACATTCCTTCAAAAAGAAACTCTGTAAGTATAATAGATGAGTACATTACATTCACAGACACATTCCGTTTTCAACTAACTAGAATTTACTATTTTTTACTGTCCGAAGCACATTAGTGTTTCAAATAAGATTCTAAACTATCGTTTGGTGCACAGGCCACTCCAAAATTTCTTTGCATCCTCTCTATGATAACATCATTGTATAAATAAGCAAAAAGAACAAAGACCTGCAGAACAACAGGGAACGAGATAATGTCATTTCCTTGCAAATGCAAGTCCCATAGCTCTAAATCACATCTCGAGACAATGTAAGAATGAGTAAAGAAAATAGAGAAAGGAAAAGATAAATTTCCACGTTTCAGAGCATTTCGCTGGTCTTGTTCTTTACGGCGAAAGAACAAAAGTGGCCATATGTCTCCTTTTCGAGAGCTAGTTATATGATTTAAGTTTTTAGTCTGAAACTTTTGGGTGCACATGGTTTATGTTTACCAAGGAGGAAAAACTTGCAGTTTGGAAATTCCGAAGCGTATGATGACAAAAGTATTTCTTATTGCGGGTATTTTCTCGGCATTATTTCCGACATATGCTTTAATATTGCCTTTTTATTACCATAATAATAAACTTCTTTGTGCACATTTAGTTCAAACCTAAGCGCCCAGCCAGCTTTAGGTTTCGCATTATTTTTTTTTTGTTTCAAAAATCTGAGCAGAATTTGTTAAAAAACTATGGTGGGAGGTACTCGATGCTTTCTTTTTTCAATGGAATTATGGTTTTGATTATTGAGAGTATAGTGGTACAAAAAACCTTTTCTGAACTAGAATCCAGGCCTTATATTTTTTAGGCTTACTAATAGCACTATGCTGTAAAATTTCAGCTTCTTACTCATTTTTTAAGAAAGTGCTTAATGATTCCTTAATTTAATTTCCCCAGCTTTTTTTCTGTAAATAATTATTTTATTGCAATGCATATGCATATTACTAGTGTATATTATGATATGTAGAATTGTTTTCCCAGTTTAATGCATCCCCCCTCCCCATACTAATGAAGTTTGGGGGAGGGTGTTGAGCATCCTCTTTCAGTTAAAGAGAAAGCTAAAATTCTTCCAGCACATTGCTATCCACAAGTCTAAAAATATTATCGCGTGGTCCGTTATCTAGGATAAACTTTTTTACATGTATTTTTGAGTCACCCTACTGTACAGATATTGGAAAATTCGTAAAAGGAAAAAAAATCGCTTTGACTCCTTGATGTAATCAATTCCTTGGAAAATTTTCACAACAAAATAAGTTAGGTACTGATGCTGTAACAGCGCAGTTCGTGATATGGTGCAATTTTTATTGAAACAATAGTTTTGCCTCATGAAAAAGCAATGATACATATTGCAGTTGCGCTCTTTTTCTTTTGATGCAATTGGTAAATTTCGTTCATTGGGAGGAAGAGTGGATAATCATTCCTTATGTTATGGCTCCATGACATCTGTTCTATTTCGTAAATATACATATTTTGATTATATGTGGCATTATTTAAATGAATAGATTCCGTATCAGATATCCAGGAGCTTTAATCATAGATGCAGTATAAGTAGATACCGTAAACGCGGGAGGAGAAAAAGATACAGCGTTCTCTGTCAACCTTCAGGGCGCACGTTTTTCAACATTTTGGGACAGATTCCACTAGAGAGCATCCCCAAGCACTCAATTATGTATACCAAGCAGTTCTAAAGCTCTGCTCAAGAAGCAACACTAGTGGTTCTAAGTTCCTTGTGATAACATATTCCTTCATTACCTCTCAAACTTCTCCATGTAGAAATAGTTCTGCATCACCTAAGAATTTTTTAAGTATCTATTTATGAGCACTATTTAATGCTCTATGCTGTAGTATAGTTGTACTTATCATTTCTGTTTAGGCTTTTTTTTTAATTGACAATGACAACGTATTTTTTAACCTTAAAATTACGACCTACTTTGGTTCAGCATAAAAACTTGAAAAAAAATCCTCTAGAAAAATTTGGAAAAGTATAGAATAGCTAAAAGTAAGACTTTAAACAGGAAAAACACAAGAAAAAAATCCAAGAGTTCTCGGCAGTGGATAAAGAGAAGCAAACTCAATTCATCAGAGCTCAGTTGCATGGCTTTCATTATGAAAGATGAAGAGGAATTAAAAGTTGCAAGAGGTTTAGAGAAAGGTTTAACCAATTGCATATATTTCTTACAAATTAAATTTGTTGGAAAGTTTACGAAATTTTAGTATTGTAGAACGAAATGGGCACAGGTTTCCAAGGATAGCAGTTCATACGAGAGAAGAAGGAGTAAATGCTGAGAGCATGGAATGCATCAAAAAGTTTTCGAAATGACCGAAAATTTAGGATCCTTTGTTTTAAAAATGGTGTTATCTTAAAAAATATATACAACCTCCAAAACTGATGAAAATATAACTGTTCGCCGTAGTAATTTCTGAGAAAATAACTAGGTATGAACACACATTCTTAAAATATAAATTAATTTTTCTTTAAAAAACTTTCTGTGACTCAAACTTCTTGTAAAATGTATTTTTCTTTCAAAAAAAAATGTTTCTCTATGAGCACACTTCTTTCTTTAGCTCTAGTTAGTTCTACAATGATTTTAAATAGAAAAAACCCCAATGTACCAAAGTAACCTAGCAAGGATAACATTGGCACAAATAAAAAACAATAATAAAGGGTAAAAATACTTGGAAATAAACTGATCAATATTCAAAAAATTTGACTTAGAGATCTCTAGATGAGTAAAACAACTTTTCACAGCTTGGAAATATGATCAGTTATAAAACTATTGTGTGTGAAAAGTTCCGAAATCTTTGGCCAAGGTATCCCGCGTTTACGGTATGCAACTCCGTAGCGGCAACCAGAGGTCGCCATTGAACTCATGAGAATTGACTAATCTTAAAAGAAAACGAGCAAACTTGTTTGCTTCATATATAGGAAAGACAACCTGTGCTCGTCAATTGAGTGCACTTGTTAATTTACAGTTTCTTGTATCTAACATTTCACAGAATACATTTTCGTTTTTAAATTTTACTTATTTCTAAATTTCTTTTTTTAATAGTTTTTTCCTTCGTTTGCCCGTTTACTGGGTGATCTCGTTTGCCCGTGAAACCGATTTGTTGTTGTGCGCCTAGTTAATGCTACATATGAGGTAGTGACAAGCAAATGGATGTAAGCGACAAAATTAAACATTTGGAGATAACCAGTAAAAATGGTAAGCGGATCTCTTCTTTGTCTTGGGGCAAGAGATAGTACTAATAGCTCTAGTAGGTGCTGCTATACAGCATGATTTGAAAAATAATAATAGTGAAAGCCTACTTAGGACCTGAACTTTAAACGCGATTTACTCGAAACTGTAAATTGTCCTCTTCCATCCCTTTGCTTCTCACTGCGTCAAAATGGTTTTAAAGCTAAAAGTTGGTCGTGTAGGTTAGCAAAGGGATGTAAGTGACAAAATTAAAAATTTGAAGATAACTATTAGAAATGGTAGGCGGAGCTCTCCTCTGTCTTGGGGCAAGAGATAGTATACTAGTAGCCTTGGAAGGTGCTACTAAACAGCATGATTTAGAAAAAAATTTAATGATAGCCTACTTAGAATCTGAACTTTAAACGCGATTTACTTGAAACTTTAAATAGTCCTCTTACATCCCTTTGCTTCTCACTGCGTCAAATATGGTTTTAAAGCTAAAAATTGGTTATGTAGGTTAGCAAAGAGATGTAGGTGGCAAAAACAAAAATTTGAAGATAACTATTTAAAAATGGTAGACGGGAGCTCTCCTCTGTCTTGGGTCAAGAGATAGTATACTAGTAGCCCTGGTAGGTGCTACTAAACAGCATGATTTAGAAAAAAAATGTAATGACAGCCTACTCTTTGGGTTTATTGTTTCTGCAAATGGGATGGAGTGGAAGTGCAAAAGAGATTCGCACCCCTCATATTATGAATGGTGATTTTTTAGAATATGTAATACTAGGCATATCCATAAAAAATGGTGTTTAGGATGAGGTGATATATTCGGCGTATAATGTTATGTATCTTTATTTCTTAATGTTAGGAATTACCAATTTAAAAATTTTGTATTTAGATGTCGTTTTTTTTTTCTTTTTAAACTCATGTATGATGATGTTTTTTTCTGAAAGAAAAACGTGATTCCCCCCCCCCTTTTAAGATAACTATAAGTAAAATTTGCCCCCAAGTAAAATTTGCTTAAGTTAAGCCTTGAATAAACACAAACGATTCGTAACCATGGCAGTGAAAATGTGTCCTCTTAAAAAATATTAAAATAACGAGTCTTATTCCGTAGCCATGATAATCTAAAAATCAGAGCAACTTCAACTTTGGTTCAGTGAAAATAATATGCAATTCGTGATTGCTCATAAAAAAAAAATGAAAAAGAAAAAAGAAAGCTTTCAGATTGTTTGCTCACGAAATTTCACAAAATCAACACATAAATGTAGGAACACTTTTCTGATCTTTTACCGTTACGGCCCGTTCGCATAATGCTTTATTCATCGATAGTTAGAGTTAACGCGCCGTATAAATTATAAATCGATCTACTAAATTTCACATGTTTACCCCTGCTCACATGATATGGTGAGTTTGCGACGCATTAGCAAGCGACAATCCTAATATTGCGTTAGAGCTGCATTGAAATTAACTCGCGTCAACATATGAACGATCTCGATTGCTTTTCATTAAACCATGAAACGCCGCACATGTGCATCATGTGGACATCACCTCAAGATAGTTCAATTCTTTTTACGAAATGAAGCTGTATTCACACCTTAGAGCAGGAATTAGTAATTGGAAGAAGCAAACCAAACCATTGGCTTAGGAAGTTTTGAGGCAAAAATATCAAGTCACGTGATTCAACTTCGACGAATGGGAGACAAGTTTTACGTAAAACGAGTGGAAGAAACCGTACTCTTCCAATACCTTCCTTTCAATTACATCACGTGCCTTGGGATCTTTGCTTTAAGAATTGAAGGCTTCACTCTCCCCACCTTTTATTCCTTCTCAATGATTCACACAAAAAAAAAACTTTTTAAAACAAATATTTTCAAATCTGATTTAAATAGCGTCAGGTTGTTTTTTAACTAGAGTTTTTCTTGTACGACTAGAATTTTACTGGATGATCCTTAATTTTGCTTCTATTCTACAACCAATGAAGATTCTTTTTTCTAAAAAATAACGGTCTTAGAAACTAACAAAGCAACTAATTATTTTTACTGACAGGCAGTATATATCTGTCATTTGAACTTTATATATATTTTTTTAAAAAAAGTGCAAATGTACGCTGCAGTTGATTTGCGTTGATACATTTGGATACCTGTGGTCAAGTTTTATTTAAATTCTAAACTGAGCACATTATTCATAGCATACATTTTAATGCATCATTTATTAATAAAATTTTTAGAAAAAGTGCTATTCACCATCAATAAAATATTGTACATTCAAGAATCAGGTGCAAGAAATGTACTCATTGAAATTTCGCAACTGTGGTTCATGCACAAATTTTAAAAATGCGCAGAAAATGTAAACCAAAATTTTAATGAAAATATAAGAATATCTGACATGTAAACGTGGTTTTTTTTCCAATAAGAACATTATTTGCTGGTAATTTCATTGCTAGCTAGAATTTCTCCTTTAAAAACTAAATCAAATGTGAAGGTAAGAGCAGAAAAAAAAGTAAAAAAAAAGACATAAAATCGGGCATTTTAGATATTTTGTGGAATTTTTGTTTTAGAAAGACGTTTCAACAAAGTTTTTTAAAGAAATAAAGAATGGCTACACAATATGTGTTTTAGTCGGTAAGATTTTTTGTTGTTTGTTTTTTCCTCTGTTTTGAGAACTCGAAAACTCTTATCTTCAAAATTTGGCACTGATGACTCCAATGATCGATGAGCTTCAAAATATAAAATATTGAAGTGAGCATCAAAGTAAAGAAACGTAATTCTTTACCTGAGATAGAAATACAAGGCGTTCTTGGCGCTTTAAAAAGCATGACAAAAAGATGAACTTTAAAATATCTTCATTATATATGTTATTTGATAAATTTGGACTTAGTTACTGAAAAGACGGTGGAAGATTTTGAGTATTGCATTTGACATTAGTACTGCAAAGAAATATTTGTCGTTTTAAAATGCCTTACCACATAATTCTGACATTTTTAGTTTAAACAAGTAACTAATATTAAAAATTGAAAAATACTCCGATTGAGTAGCAAATGTAGAATTAAGAGGGAAAATTTTAAATCCTTTTGTGAAAGTCTTATACTATTAAAAATCTTTTACAAGTATTTTATTTTCAAATAGAAACTGGCAACAGATAAAAAAAAAATAATTCATTAAGTTTAATTTCCGTGTCTGTCAACAACGGATTCGGTTATAATTCGCATGAATAAAGGCTTAGCCGCATTTAAAATATGCTTTAAAAAAACGTTATGCTTTGAATTCTATGCAACAATGAATTTGCAAACACAATCGATCAGATGCGGGGGGGGGGGGACTTTTTTTTTGTACTAAATTTTTAAATATGTTTTACTGCAAAAATCGCAAAAGACCTTTCAGATGATTTTAATTAATATCTTCGTTAGTTAATGTCATTCGAAGATGCAACTAATTTAAGAGTACTCTCGATCAACTCTCCTTTCGAACATTTGTTTTGTTTTTTTTTTCAAAATCAGTTCATCCGTTTAGGCTAGAGTGCCACAGACAGATACACAGATGCACAGACACGTCAAACTTATAATCCCTTTCTATCCTATGTATCCCCGTGTCGGGGGTCAGAAAGAGAAAATAAAAACAAATAGTTTTACGATATTTGCAGCTGGGGTTAAGGAAAAAATCACATATGAAAAAGTGGAAATAAATGACGTAAAATTGTAAAACCTGGAGCATTTATTTGTAAAAATTGTTTAAAAGAAGAGCGCATGTGTGCGAGAGAGAAAGAGAGAGAGAAATATGATTAATGACCATTAAAACTGATGATCGAAATCCCAACAGGGAAAGCAGTTGCAAAATTTTTGTGACTAACTATGATTTTCCGAGTAAGCAAACGTGTTAATAGGGTAATTAAAATGAGCAAAATAAAATAGTTTTAGGAGTGCGCAAATTGTATCAAAAAAAAGGTTAAAAATTAATTTGAATTTTGAGATCTGAAATTCAAATTATGTTTTTCGCAATCACGTGCGTGTTTGTGTCTGTGCAGACATGAGTAAGTGTGTGTGTAGGATATTGACGCAACTTGCAGACGGCTTTCTCTAGAAGAGCAGCATCGTGAGGCCGCTCGACGGTGGTGCTAAGATTGATCAAATAAGTAGTTAATTATTTAGAAGTATCACGAAACATATTCAACTTCAAGATAAATCTATTCTTGATAGTTTTATTTGTGAAATTCTGGAAACAATGACAAAAAAAAGTAAATTAATTTGAATTCTGAAATTTTGAATTCAATTTACGTGTTTCGCAATCACGAGTTGCGATAGGAGCCTACTCATTGTTCTAGAAACAGCTCATATCCTCCCAAACCTGCCCCTCCTCCTGGGCGGTTACATGTGTATAGTTGTGTGTGTGTAAACTAGTGTGAATGCACTCAGGCGTGTGTGTATGTGTATAACCAAGCTATGTGTATAAGCGTGCGAGTGTGCAGGACATGGACGCCACCAACCAGAAGAAGCAAGATTCCGGGGGACAGTGCTCAGGACAAGAGGAGCCGCGCTGCAGAGGACGGTGGGCGGGAGTGCTGCAGAGATGGCGGGGGGGGGGGGAATAAAATCATAGGAATTCAAAACAGTTAAATGAGAACAATAAGCAATGTTATTGCTCAAAAAAGAAAGTAAATGTGCGAACATATTCCCAAAACAAAAATATATGTGATAAACCGAAATACTTGTTTTTAATGGAATTGTTTACCCTGATAAAAGCGATTTTTTTCTAAGTACCCATCTCTTATTGTTCCTGATTTTAAATATAGGCAATGTAATTTCGAGTCTGGAAGAAAAGTGAATGTTTTAAACAAAATAGCTAAGTAAGGTGACTTGCTTCAAGCCCAAAAGCGGCTGAAGTTAAGATTTAATGACTCCTGCATTAGTTGGCCGCCAATCTTACCCAAACTTGTTTCTCTACCAAACGCCTTTCTTGCATATCTTTATTGACTTGACGAGTTTTACTGAAGAGCCTGGGGCAAGAATGATAAGTCACACGATGTAAATTTTCAGTTGGCCGATTTCCAACTCATAAAAAATATGTGTAGAAGTTTTTAAGTATTGCAAATTCTATATTCTGTAATATTAAAACCAGATATGTTTTTCTCCAAATGACATAATCCATTGTCATGTTGACTTCAATTTTATTTGTGAGAGCAAAAATTTTGTTTGAAAAGTCACTCCTTGTCGCGTGTCACATTTCTTCCCCGAGCCCTTCAACTAACTAATTTTATCTGTTGTTGTTTTATTTATTTATTTATTTTTTTGTGTATGTGTGTGTATCAAGTGTTTCTTTCACTAATTACATACTAAATACTAAACCAATACTAAAAGTTGATATGTTTTTCTCTAAATGACAGTCCATTGTCATGTTGATTTCAATTTTATTTATAAGAAAAAAAATTTTTGATTGAAAAGTCACTCCTCGTGGCTTGTCACATTTCTGCCCCGAGCCCTTCAATTAACTAGTTCTATCCGTTGTTGTTTTTTGAGCAATCACATTGCTTATTGTTCTCATTTGCCTGTTTTGAATTCCTATGTGATTTTATTTTTCCCCCGCCTCCCTCTGCAGCGCCACCGTCAGCCGGTCCCTCCCGATACTGCTCCTCTTGCGAAAACAGTCTCCAGGTTGGGTCCATATCCTACACATACACGCATACATACACACACACACACCCACACATACATATACACACACGCGCACACGCACACACACACATACACACTCATGCCTGCACACAGACACAAATAAACACGCCTACACACACACACATATATACATACACACACGCACACACACATACACATGCACATACACACGCATACACACACACACTCGTGATTGCGAAACACATAATTTGAATACAAGATGTCAAAATTCAAATTAATTTTCTTTTTATTGATTTTGTGTGTGTGTGTATGTTTGTGTATCAAGTGTTTATATCGCTATTTACGTACGAAATACTAAACCAATGATTAAACCAGATATGTTTTCCTCCAAATGACATAATCCATTGTCATGTTGATTTAAATTTTATTTATGAGAAACAAAAAAAGAATTTTTTTTCAAAGTCACTCCTTGTGGCTTGTCATATTTCTGCTCCGAGCCGCCCTTCAGTTAACTAATTTCATGTGTTTTTATTTATTTATTTTATTTTATTTTGTTTTTTATGTGCGTGTATCAAGTGCTTCTTTCGCTATTTACATTAATTTTTAGGTTCTGTGGTACAGCGTGGTGTACGGAAAGTTCTTTTTTTTTTTTTTTTTTGCGTTTCTTTTTCAATAAAATAATTAAAAACGTACATAAACTTCAAAATGAATCCAGTATTAACTTTTTATTTCGCAGTATTTGCCGTGCTTTTCCAAAAACAGGTACACAGGATAACAGGACATAAACACAGGACATAATGATGTGATTATCTTTCAGCAAAACAATAAAAATTCCTTTGTTTCAAGAGGCTGCTTTCAAACGTAGCCTGGGAGCAAAAGATGAAAAATATAGAATTATGGAAAACGCTCAAATTGGCACTTCTAAAGGTATTTGAGCAATTTACTCGCAGGTTCTTCAAACATGAGAGGATGTATGCATTTTGAATGAGATTAGGCAGCAGACTCTAAAAAGGAGTTGCTTCTAAGTATTATTTTCAATGTATTTACAATAGGCGAAAAGGGATTGAAAAGTTGTGAAATATACATTGTGTTCTGTTTTAACATACAAGACCTTTATTTTCGCAACCGTTAGTCCTAAATATATACTTCCAATTGCAAAAATGTTCAAAATCAGGTGCAGGGTTAAGATACTGAAAGTTTGAAGTAAAAATAAAAATGAGTCAAAAAATACAAAATTTAACTTTTTATACGGACCCCAGGACCCCTAACTTATTTTTAGGGAGATAATCTCCATTGAAAAACAATTTCAACACAAAAAGTTTGAAATTAATACGACCAATATTCACCGAGATATAGAACGCAGCGTTTTGTGATTTACATCACTTTTCACTCGGCGTTAATAACAAATTTTGGGAGAAAATATAGTGGTTAACAAGTGTTTAAAATTACATGTGTGCATAGAGTATAATTTTTAAATTATTCGAGATTTTGCAGGGCGTTTTTGCGTATAACAGTATAACATTTGCATTTATTTTTGAATAGCAATGAAAAATATAAATACCTTGTTTTTCTTACTTTGACGACCTATCATTCTTTTGAAAGAGCGACAAGTTCCAATCTCATTTCCTGTATAGTCCCCTAAAACTTTAAACTGGAATATCTCCTTGGGTTTTGGTAGCACAAAGGTCAAGTTTTTTGTGTTAGTAATGGTTTTCAATGGAGATTATTTCTCTAAATATTAGTTAGGGGAAATAGGGCCAGCATAAAAAGTTATTTATTTATTTTTTTTTTTGGCTCATTTTTATTTTCACTTCAAGCTTCCAATATCCTAACCCTGCATCTGATTTTGAACACTTTTGCAACTGGAAGTATACATCTAGGACTAACGGTTGCGAAAATAAAGATCATGCAGGTTAAAACGGAACACACTGTATACAGAACAACCATGAATTTGATAAAGTATACAATGCCGAAAGCATAAAACGTTTTAATTTTTAAAACATAAAATCAAATATTAGGATGTACTAGTATAACTTTTCATCACGTGTAAAGTATGAAGGAAAAAAAAATCTTGGATGTTGGTGAAAATTTTCTAATTCATTATTCTGACGAATCGTGCATGTTTTAAAGGCATGTAGTTGATGTTTTGCCAGTTTTGAACTCTATTTTTGTGTTGCATTTCTTCTTTGAGCTGAGAACCAATTGAAATTCAGGATGGAAATGAATCTTGGTAGAAGTATATACTGATGCTGATTCGTTTTTGGTCGCAGTTTCTGAAAGCGGGGGTACATTCGAGAAATCAAAAGAGTTTTTCGATTAAGCGTTACTGCTATACCTCAAGAAGTAATGCAAGTTGTCAAACAAAATTTGATGTTTCAGATGTCGGCCCAAAAGGAAGTGGAGCTGTTAAACTGAAAATGGCAAAAGCGGTGAACTGAGGTGACGTAACCAAATGCTTTTCTACTGACTTTTTGTTAAAAGACTTGACTTTTTTTTCTGATTTTTTCTCGCTGCTTTGTTGCAAGACGTAATGCAAAAAAAAAAAAAAAAAAAAAAAAAAAAAAAAAAAAAAAAAAAAAAAAAAAAAAACAGACAATATTTAAAACGCAGATTTGCTCCCATTGCTTCGGGTTATTTTTAGTGCTTTTCTTCTTGAACAAAAAATCAAATTATTTTCTTCGACGAGGATAACTTCTATACTCCAAACATGAAATCTGATTTGCCTTAATATCATATTCAAAGTATCATATTCATAACTCATTATAAATATTCAAAGCATCGTATTAGGTGCAGAAAAAAAATTGTGCTCCCTTCAATGTACTACATTTGAGCCCGCTTATTAGAACATCGGTTAAAAGAATATCCCGCTTAGTATAATACATTTTCAATGTACCAAACCGATGTAATGTGTTGTTTTGATACCGGTTAATGGAATACCCCGCTTCCTGAAATATTTTTCGTGGCAAAATAGCTATTCCTTTAAGCGGGTTCGACTGTAGTTTTTACATGTTTATTTGCATTTTTAACAATGCGAATAACCGACAAGAAGAAAAAAAAATAAGTTTTTTTTTTCCTTTTAAGGGGGAAGCTGTTAAAGCATGTATTTATGATGACTGAGCTGTTTAAGTTGATCTTCAGTTTTCCCACCATTTAGTATTTTACAAGATTAGATGATACTTTCGCCAAATTTCTTGAAAACGCCAATCTGCTACAAATCAGTCCAGACTGCGCTCTTTCAGGAGATCCTTACATATCCGTTAACGGTAAAGAGGAAACAATGCTCTCCAAACTAGTTCAGCACTGCTGGAAGTCTTTTAACATTTTATTATCTTTTAGTTGGTTGATTACGGATGTTTCTGCTGATGTTTTGAAACATATGTCTCAAGGTTCTTTAAAACGCGAATGAGATCAAAAGAGAAACGTATGCATGAAATTCTAAATGAGTAACAATCGTAATAACTTTACTTTTGAGGCGCTGTTTTACGAGGGTCATTCTTTTCTTGCATGCAAAGTTTTGTCATTTAGGAAAGACACTTAATTGATAAATGAGAATTGTATCACAAACCAAAGTATGTGCCAATGATATTGGCATTACTTTTCAACACAGTTATCTTTAACTTCGAAACATTTGCTAAATCGTAAACCTTAATCAAAGAACTTTGCTGCCAGACCGTTTAACCAGTTAGTAACTGCTTCTCATACCATGTCATCATTTCTGAAAGAAATTCATTGCAAAACTTCTTAAGTTTAGAAAAAGCTAAAAGTATACTTTTGCAAATTCAGGATTGAATGGTGGATGGTCAAGTTCTTTTTCAATTCAAGTTGTTTTGCAACGTATTTTTCGTTAACCACATTATTTACACTTACACCTTTACCATACAATTCTACAAGTTGCTGCTAATATTATAGAAGTGTACATAGAATTGCCATTTTGCGAGGATAATAAACTCAACGTTTCACGTAAGAACAAAAGACATAGTTATTAAGTTTCTGGCGTTTAATTCCTCAAAGTTTCTTTCGCTACTTTTAAAAGTTCCTATTATCTAGAGTAGCTTCAGACAAGATCTTTAGAGAATAAGATTAAAACAAAAGCATACATGTAAAAAGCGACCTCACTTCGGATCATTTTTAGTTTTAGAATCTGTGTTAAAAACTCCAACCTGCCTTGAAAATTTTCATTTCCTTCGTTACTTATTTATTCTAAGCAGAACTGCGACAATGCAAGACTACGCAAATCACTGATTTTTTGTTAGTTATTTTCAATTCATTTCAACAAATAAAAATTCACTTCTCTCTATCAAAGAAATGCGATCCTTATTTAAATCTCCTCTAGCATGAAAAATATTTCCATATTTTGTTCATACCATTTATACTATCCGAGTTTTTAAATTGCAATATGAAACGACGATTTCCATTCCAATATTTAAGATCATTTTAAAGAAATAAACTTATTTTTAAAAATAGTTTTTACATTGCTTTTGTTTTTATTTATTCATTTTTATTTTTTATTTTATTTTTTAATTAATTTATATATTTTTTTTGTGTACAGAATCATTTGTCCATGGAAAATTTATTTAATATGGTGTATTTTTAGGGAAATGCTGGTCGAAAGAGACTATTAAATGATAAATTAAATCTAATTATAATCCATGCTCAATGGCATACAGGGTGAGTCAAAATAAATGATGGAGTTTCGTACATCAATCAATTCAAAAATACTGGACATACGAGAAAATTGTCATGAGTAGGTAAATGGCAGTATCTGCAGAAATTTATTTTCAAGATATTTGAGGAAACGCGTTTGGATTCAGTGCTACCTCTAGGGAAATATTGGAATTAAACGGTTTTTTTAGAGCTTTCTTTTTTACAGCCGAAACCAAATACACAAGCTTGTACAATAAACTTATAGTACAATAGACGACAAAAATACAATGAAAATTGCAGTTACTGCCATTTACCTGCCCGCGGAAGTAACAGCTGTCTGGTGGAACGTTAATAAAAGTGATTGTAAAGTTTCAATTGGCTACAACTAGATGTAACTGCGTGTTATCGTATCTGTCCCAAGTGTTGTTTCTCAATTAGACAGAATGACAAGAGCACAAAAGACATATGGCAAGTCACCAAACCTTACACGACGTGACTTCTTCCTGTTGGGATATGTACAGTTTACTTTTTTTTGTATCCCAACCCCTTCCTGCGAATTTTGTTGATCTGAAAAAAAGATATCACAAGTTACTGATTCTGTGACTAGAGACATGCTACAACGTATACGGCAGGAGTTCGAATAAAGCGGGATATTGTTCTGGCGTCAGGACAGGAAGGATACACAGAAATCATAGTATTGATTCAAGTATGTAACAATGCATTTTTTTTACTATTTTTACTCTCAGAGATATGCACGTTTGAAACCCCACACTGTTAAAACGATTCAGAAATGTTCCTGGAAAATAATAGGCAGCTGATGTGCCCAATTTCTTCCAGTAACATATCTTGGAAAAACCAGGAAGGTTTTACGCTAAAAGTCAGTAACCTTTCTGAAATTAACCTTGAAACTTTCTGAAGAAGTGCGAAATCTCCCCTGTTAAAGCCACTCATGTCTCTAAAATCTTCAAGAAAAATTATTGTAGGTTTAGTGCAATAGATTAGAACCTTCCTGATTTACCAAGAAGTCTCCATAAAAATCAGAGCGACCACGGCCAAAGCTATTCAAGAAGGAACCCAGCATATCTCTTGCCTGCAATTCCTTCCTTGCAAAGATGTAGCTATCCACTGACTTTTTTTGCTCTCATTGGGAGCTTAGTCAAACGGGACAGGCCGTAAACAACGATCAGGCCGATACACTTAATAAACACGCTCATTAAATCTTTAAACTGGTTGCTAAAACTATTTTCCACAACAGTGAAAAATCTGCACGCGTGGAACTTGTAGCGATTCAGGAAACTTTTTTGTGAAAATACATGTTTTTACGGGGAAATAGGTGAAAACGTGTGAAATCCCGAGACGTTCGACGGAAATAACCAGTAACGTTTCGGAATTTTTTACAGTGCACCATTCATTTTGAATTATGATAATATACATGATATAAAAAGCTCTGTTGTTTACAGATTCAAAAGCTACCTAATTGAGACTCCGTGGAAATTTTTAGTATGTTCCAATTAGTAAATAGTGTTTGACTCGTTCGAAGAAGTTCTGTGATAAAGAATTCTCTAGCTTTCAAAAATTTCCTTGATTTTGAATTCTTTTATTCTTTTCCCGAGACGCTCTAATTGCTGCTGCTTGCTCAGTAAAAGAAAATAGGTTGCACTAAAAAATCTTGTGCACTAAAATTAAAACGTTTAGCTTCGTGCTGCATTGAGTACTGACATAAATGATTTTGGAAATATAACGGGTATCATATTGTTTACTTGCAATAAAAATTTGAGCTTAATTATTTTTTAAGCATCACTTGGATATTTCTTTTTTACTGTAATACACAGTTAAAATCTCTACTCAAACCAGAAAAAATACGCGCTACAAATATCAAAATTATAAGCTTCATACCTTTTTAGTTTCACATTCATCTTATTTCCACCATTTTTTTCAACAAATCTGCAACAGTATGGGAGAATGGAATTATCTGACCTCTTTTAGTTATAAAAACTACTATAATACACAATTTTAATGCTGCAGAAACTACCGCATGACATCGGACAAGGAATCGACGTACGATTTTTTTAATGGGTGTAACGATTATTTAATGAAAAAATGCGTATTCAGATTTTTTATGCAAATAATCTTCTGGATAATTCTAGCAACTTCTGCAAGAAAAAGAAATGTACTTTGCTTTTTTTTTTTTTTTTGACTTGATTCAAATTCATACGAAAAGTTGGCAGTAAATAATTAACATTAACCGAAATCATATTCAAACCACTCAATTATTATTTATTTTTTTCTGAAAGAGTGCTCGAAAAAATGAGAGGAAAAAAAAGCAACATTATGTACTTAGCAAATTATTATTATTTTTTCGATAAGCATAAGCATTTAAGAATTAGATCGAACATAACAGGCGCGACCTTTACGAATTTTTTGACGAGCACTCCATGCATATTCCCCACCGAGGCATATTTGCTATTTAATGAACAAATTCCGGGAAACTTTAGCCGGATAATTAAGCCTGATTGCCGAGTGCATTAGCGTGAACGAAAATAGCTGAACTTCCGGCGTTATTTGGTTTTATGTTAATCTGCTGGAGGGAGGTGTTATGTGAGTAACGGTAGGATACAGTGCTTCCCCTGAGGCCCCAGAGCCATCCATCAATAAGCGCTGCCATTTTGTTTTGCTTTTGTGTTTCAAAATTATTAAAAATGTGTACGAGCGAGTGTTTCTCAATCTTAACAGACAGCAAACATATGACATAATTACAGTTCTTGATTGCAGTTGTTTTGAGATGGCTACTTAGAATTCGTTCGAAATACATTTTTATATTTGAAATGGTTATATTTGTTATAAAATTGATTTTTTAAGAAGCGATAAAATAGGAGCTTACTGATAATAATAAGTTTTATTTAAACTCTGCATAATGTACTTTTTTCGAGCTCTATGCTTTGAGTCAAAAAAAATTTCTTTGACGAATTATCTAAATATTTTGAAAAATGGCTGCATAAAACCTTTCTCGGGCTAGATTTTGCAGTTCAGGACTGAGTCGGTGTGTTCCTACTGCAAAGAGGGCAAATACAATTAGATATAAACATTACAAGTAATATTGATGAAACTTGTGAACAAATTTCAGTAATAGAAGTAAAAAACACTGAAAATTCACATGAAATTCTGCGTATACTGTCGATGAACAATTTTTAATGAATTCATCTTACACAAGGGCTAGGCAAAAGCCTGTTTTTAAATCTTCATCCAGCCAATGCTTTCTTGGTCTGTCGCCCTCTCGTTTGCATTTTTATTTGTAGTTGACGGCAGCTCTAGGTAGTTCATGTCATGGGTTGAGCACGATTTTTCCAATGATTTAAATTTGTTATTCACTGATAGTTTTCACGGATGTTAAAAACTTCTAAATTTTTTAATATTTTTTTTCTTTGTCAGTTTTTTTAATAATAATGAACTTAAGTGTTTAAACCATCCAAGATAAAAATGTTTCACGTTAGTTCAACTCATTTTGGCATTCTGAGCTTTTTTAGTTTAGCTTACTACCAAAAACTTGCACATTTCAACTTTTTTTTTTCAACCTACCCATCCCTCAAATCGACCAGAACTGATTTTCTCTAGTTTATTAGTCTTTTTATTCTTTTGTTATTATGTTTTTGAATTTCACACATAAAACTATCCAGAATAGATATATCTTGAACAGGACATGAATAACACTTTTTATCTTTATTAAGAATAAGTAAAGTAGGACTGTGTTGTCACAATTGATTTTTTTTTTTTTTTTTTTTTTTTTTTTTTGCACTATTTCCAAATGCATTTTATAAGCATTCTTGAAACCCAAACAAAAAGCAGTTTTTTTTATTATTTATTTTTTTGAGCTACACTTTTGGTTGTTGAAGTACATTTTATTACTTTAAAATTTCCCTAATTTACGAATCATTGTACTCGTACAAATGCCAGTCTCGAAGGGAGAAAAATATCTTATATCTCATCATTTCTTCTTAAGTTTAACATAAATTCACACTGAGAACTCAAATTAAATTTTGAATAAACTATTAGTCTAATCGAAGCAAATATCCCAATGTGTTTGAATTTACTTTCTTGCTTTAAGTTCGGCAGAAACGTATCATATTTAAACTGACGTAGTTCTGATAAATGGCAAACAACCTTTCTGGAAAGGTTTAGGGCAAAACTATATTTTACACCCAACATACATCTTAACTTCAAGTAACTTCCGTTCCATCGTTTATTCCAAACGATGTCGAAGAATCGTAAACACTAAAAATTCTTCCCTCACCCTGTTATTTATTCTAAACGACGCCTCGACAAAGCAAGATTTACGCTGCGTCGTTTATTTTCGCCACTAGTCATTTTCTATATTACTTCAACTAAGAAATTCACTTTTCTATTTTCATTGAATTTTCTGGTTTCTGAAATGACGGTTATCCTTTAACAGGAAAATTGTTTCAAGGTTTTGTTCATCTACTTGGTACTTTAACAGGCAAATTCTTCCCAAATTTTCTTCATATTTGTTGAGTAGTTAAAAAATGGTACGTGGGATATGTAGAGGAATGTGGGGCAAAGTGAAATGGCTAAAATGAATGAGCTTTTCAAAATGAAAAATTTGAAATTTGTTTTGAAAATTACAGTACAAAAAGAAAGAGCATTGTATTGAACAAAATTTTTTCGAAACATTATTTTTTATTTTTGGCAATAATTTTAAGCATTCAAAAAAAAAAGTGGATTTTTTTTTTTTTTTTTTGAAGGAGCAAAGTGAAAAATGAAGTATTTCTCTAGAATATTCTCTTTTTGATTATAAGATTATAAAAAAATGTTTTAGATTAAATCAATCTGTAAATGAAATGTTGAATTAAAAAAAATGAAAAAAATGGAGCAATTAGCGAACAATTAAATTAATTAATTAGTTAATAAATGAAGAAAAATGAGTGAGTAAAAGAGTGAATGAATGAGAAAATTAGTGAATGAATGAATAAATAAGTGAATTACTAAATGAAGTCATGTAAATGAATTAATTAATAAATGAATACGTAAGTGTTTTTAGTAAAAGACTGAGTTAGTAAACAAAATGATCTATTTCACTTTGCCCCGCATGTACTCGACTACTTGAGTAAAATATTTAAAATACAATTACGTTTAATATTAACAAAATAAATATTGCATCGCATTATAAGGTTTTAATCAATATTTAAAATGTTAATAACTAGAACTTTATAGTTTTATAGTATCAAAAAATATATATATATATTTACAACAAATATTACAATAAGCGACTGCTTCTTTTATATTACAATAAGATTTTTTAAAATTGCCTGTGTTATCAAATGCTTCAATCTGTGGCGATATTTTTTACCAGACTGGAATAGACTACATGTGCAACTACATTGTTAAAATATTACTAGATAGATGGTGCTAAACGTAGAGTATATATTTCATCTTCTGAATTTGCTCCGCTATTTCACTTTGCCCCACATTCCTCTAATGCATTTTTCCTTCGACAATATTCGCAAATCAGTTGGAAATAAAGAATGATGATGAAGTCATTTGCAATGTGTAACTTGTTTTCACTATTATCTTGTAAGAATCAATTTTTCAATTAGTCAGATTGATTCATGTTATTACATAATGAAACCTGGAGTTCTGAACAATTCTTATTAAAACATCAGAACACCCCATGCTCGCTGACAATTGACACTCCCCAAAATCTCAAACAACTTTGGAATTTTTTAAGCAATCACGATTGTTTATTGTTTTTACTTGACCATTTTGTTTTTGCAATTGTGTTAGGAGCTAGTTGTAGCAAATAAAACTCAACGGGTAGAATACTATCATCATTCGTTAATGAACCTTTGCTTCAAAAACGAATGGTACTGAAAAGGGTCTCACTTAACCTATCAAAGTCTAGTTATATTTTTTATTTAATTACTGATCTTTTCCAAACTCATATTAGCTACACTAACTGTTTTTGTGAATCTCTCAACAAAGATCATAGACCTGAATTGGCTTTAAGGTCCACAGTGATTTTTCTGATATTCTAGGTACATATTAAGTTCTGAATTCATTTTTTTCCATGTAGTTATAAATGTATGCAGAAAGGCACTATAATAAGTTCCAAAACTCGTCAAAGTTGGCCCATTTTCGATAGATTTGAATTTGTGATGTAGAACGTCAACACTTTTTTTTTAATTATTAGAAAATTCTGAAAATTGATACAGCCATTCATCTTAAATTTACGCCGCATTTTCTCTACATTTAGCAATCCTATTTTCTATTTAATTTGTTGATAATTTATACGCAATTTATATTCTACTACAGTCACTAGTTCTCTTATTATATATTAAATATTTTTTAAAGAGTTTGAATGTAGTGAACCATCAGTTATAGTAAGGGGCATTCCACGGTATTTTTGACATTATGTAGAGTCCGTAACGTAACCTTTTTTTGCCATAACTTTTTAATTTACCGTTTGATTTGCAAATTATTTTAATTTGAGCTGATGCGTTGGTAGGAAAAGATCAAAATAAAATAATATGCTAATCAAACAGTAAGTTAAAAAGTTATGGCAAAAAAGGTCACATTACGGACTCTACATAAATGTCAAAAATACCGTGGAACGCCCCGTAAACTTATTGCTGGGTAGGTAGACAGTTTGATATAGCGGGGTTCGAATGCATGCTAAAAAAATTAAGTGGTGCAAAGTTAACTGGAACGGCGGAAAGCTTCTTTGGATGGTAATATAGGTTTTAAAACACTCGTTGAGAAAAAGTTTTAAAAAAAAGAAGTCTAATGCTTTTACGTCGATTGAAGAATTACAAAAAATAATAACAATGCCTTTTCTTGTAAATAATGCCAAAAAACATTCTTTAAATGTCTGCTTAAAATCAATGTCCAGAAAATTAAGGCATGAACTATTAAAGGTAGACACTAAATATTAGAAGTGAAGCAAAATTCAAACAAGAGGCATATTGAAACATGTTTTTTCCTTCTTTATTTTCTCAGGTGGAAAATATATATGCGTTTGTATTTTAAATTGAAACAAGAGTCAACGCGACTTAGTTTTCAAACTAAAGGGTGTTATTGGCTCATAAAAGCTTATTATTTGCAGCTACTCCTGTTTCTCAGAACAGAGAAAGAAATTTGATGCACGCAAAATTACAGAAATTTGAGAAAGTAGAATAAAACAATGAAGAGGTAATGCTTGAGGACCATTTTTCTTTAGCAATAGGTTCCTTGAATTTTCTCTTGACTTCAATTCCAAAGAATTTTATAATAATTTGATACAAAATCTCAGTTTATTCAGAATTCTTTTGTTTTTGTTCACATCTTCTACGATCTATGTTTGTTTTGTTCCTCTGTTGTTAGGGTTCAGGAAACTTTTTTGCGAAGATACTTGATTTTGCGGGGAATTAGGTGAAAACCTCTGAAATCCCGAAACGTTCCATGGAAATAACCAGTAACGTTTCGGAATTTTTTTACAGTGTACGTATATGATGACCATACGTTTTTTAAACTTATGATTCTGTTATTGTTCGTTTTTAGCTTTTAAATATATATTTTACACTCAATGGTATAGTTTTTAGCAATAATTCAAATGTATGTGTGATTGTTATTCATATTTTTCAGAAATTATATACAGAAGTATCGTTTCTTATCTATTGTTCGGATTATTCGCGGTTACCCTATTCAGCGGATAATCGGGAGGTTACTGTAGTGACTTCAATTAATTAATTACTTTGTTGTTGTTTCTCATTCTTCACAATTCAGCACCAGCTAGATCAGATGTATCAGTTCGTGAACTTATGATTCTATAAAATAATTGCAATAAACGTTTTTTTAAATAGATTAAAAGAAGCTAGCTTTATTCATGCTGATTGACAACTTTCTTTTTCCTTTAGTATACTGGGTGTCTGAAAGTCTTTGACACACTTTAAAAATTCATAGAAAAACAACAAATATTCGGGTATAAGTATGCAGTTTATGCCATAACACTTCTCAAGAATTTTTATGACATTGTAAAGAAAAAAGAAAAAAAAAAAGAGGAAAAACGTGTTCCAAGTAATTATTATAGGCGGCTGTATCGTCGCAATAAGAGAAACACCTTATTATTTACTTACTAGCTTATTACGTGGCGTTGCCCAGGTGCTTCGCAATGCAACATATCATTTAGATAATTGAATGGATGAATTCTATCTAAATGGCAGTAAAAAACTGCATTCACACCACTCTAGGCTCAAATTTTCAAAAGACTGTAAATAGCACAGAAAGTTGAGCATTTGCAGGAAAAATAGCATCAAGTAAAAACAAAAAAACATGAGACATGTTATCGGGGTTCTGTCAACGATATTCTTTGGTTCTACGTGGACGCGAACTTATGGAATGAACTATGTAAAACCCGTCAATTGAACTGCCTTATAGAGAAATAAATAGGAGTGCACATTTTGGTCACTATCCGCGTCAGTTTTTTTTAATTACTTGCAAGCCATGAAATTAAAAGAAAGAAAAAAACCGTCTTGTTTCTACTTACAACTGTATAATAGACAATTCTTTTGTTTATGTTTTACAAAAGCTTGTTGCACATTCTGTTCCCCATATCAGCAGCTTCAAAACGAAGGAAATGTATTTCCACGTTTAGAAACGTAATCCAAGTACTAAAAGGTTAAATTATTCAAAATTTTCTAATTCTTAAATTTAACTCAAATATTGCTCCTAAATACAATTCTTAGTCCCCCTTCCAGCAGCAAAATTAAATACATTTTTGAATAAACCCAACCTTAAGCATGCAACATAAAATTATCTATATGGGAAATAGGTAAATTTCACATGCATTTAAAGTACCTAATCGCCTGCTCTTCTGACTTATTGATTGTGATACAGAACTAAAGTCTCACTGGAGTTTTTAATTTCTTGAAATTTAAAGAATGATGTTTTGCGATTAGCGGATATACGTGAGAAACAAATTGTTTCACCTTATCCCTCCACTGTGAACAGAGTTTCTTCTATAACACTGATACGTATCCGTTTTTATCTTACAGCATTTTTTCAATGGCGGTTGAATCACTTAGTGGTATTTACAAACAGTAATATTTTTCTATTGTTTACAATAAAAGTTATCGAACTCTTGTAACTGGAAATGGAGCTTTGCTCAACTAATTTCATGATGAAGACTAAAACGAAAAAAAATTTCACGATGAAGACTAAAACGAAAAAACTTTATAATGTAGCGTAATCTTTCATCATGCCCATTTCAGTAGCAATCTCTTCGTGTCAAAAGTTGCCTCATACCCGCTAACTGGTTTAAAATTATTTCTAGTCAGCGAAGATGCTCCTTCAGGTGCACTATTGCTTCGAGCGTTAAAGTAACATAAAGTTTTAAACGATTAAGAAATTTGTTTACGTAAAAAATGGAGACATTTTACGCATTTTAAAAATTTAAATGTGAATTAATATTTCTTTACATTTTTCAAACTGTTAACTTTTACCCTCCTAAAACTATGAATTCCGCCGTATTAAATATTCGTGTGGATTCGAGTCTAAAGGTGCACAGCCTTTTACTCTACCACACATTAGCAATCCTAGTATGATAGTTTATGTACATGTAATGAACCCCTTGACTATCCCCCTCCCCTTTGAAAGATAAATTCAATCTACGCTACAATGCACAAAAATGATTATTTTGCAATTCATTAGCCATATTAGTATTTTTAACCATGGTCTTTGATAACCTGAAGCGATTTCTGTGAAACTTAGGTGAACTGAACTAGGTAAATCATGGAATAGTATAAATAACATATACATATTAATTTATTTAAGGATAATACAATACTAAATTATATTTCCGCGATGCAATGATGTCGTTTTAATATAAATTTAGTACTCTAATTGCAAAACTGTTGAAGATTGTACTTCGATAATACCTATCTCATTTTGGTATTTTCTGTGCTGTTTATGTATAGAAAATACAGATCAAAATTTCGTTGACTGTTACGGTATTATTACTTGAAAACTTATTAGCGAAATGCGCAAGCAAATTGAAGAAGAACCACCGACGCTGATTTCAATGCATCCCTGTGTCTTCGCAGGGTGCAATGTAAGAACTACTGAAAGACAGCATTTCTTTTTCGTTCGACTTTCTTGCCAAACTTTTTCGTTCGACTTTCTTGCCAAACATGCTATACGTTTGTCGCTAATCGACATTAACAGCCATTGTTGAGGATACGTTTTGTTTTGATTGCATTCAAAATATCTCCTCTGGTGGTTATATGTTGTTAACCATTTCCATTTGTTTTGAACCAAGGTTCACAAATACCGATATAGATGAACCGAATTAGTTAAAGATTTGACGTAAATCAAGTAATGGTATAAAGAAAATTTACAAATTGCAAATAAAATTTCTGTTGCAAGGATGAAATAGATGTGGTTTTAATAAAAGTAGTCTAATGTTGAAACAGTCGAAGATTGTACGTCAATATTGAACGCTAGTACTATTACCTTACTCATGTTTGTATTTTCTTGCTATTAACGGGATAAACACTGATCAAAAATTACACGAAGCCTTACTGTTGTGGATTTCATAATTAAACAATATTTAAAAATTATAATTAGCCGGTAGCATTCAAATTAAGTAGCACCGTGAGTAGCATCAATGGACCCCTGGGGCCTCGTAGGTCGAAGTTTAAGAAACGATGCACAGCATCATTTATTATATCTACGGCTTTCGCGTCAAACATGCTTCAACGAGCATCGCTAAACGGCATTAACGGCCATCGTTTAGGATATGTTTTGTCTTGATTGTATTTAAAATAGCTCCTGGTGGTTATATGTTGATAACAGTTTTCATTTGCTTTGAAGCAAGGTTCACAAATTTAACGATTAAAGTCAATCTTTGAAGAAACATCATCTAGGGCAGTTTTTTACGGGCTTTTCATTTAGACTAAATTCATAACTATACAAAAATTAGTTCGTGCAGAAAAGAGCAATTTTATGACTCAAAATATGAAATAAGACCTCTTTGGGTGTTTTTAAAATTCCAAAAACCCGCCTAAATGAATTCCTGAGCAACAATTTACCTTTGTGTCAAATTTGGAACAAATCCGACGAAAACTGCGGATTTGTATAAGGAACATACACACATACCCACACACCCACAAACATACATCCATTTTTATATATATATATAGATTATTATTATATTATTTACTGTTTCTCTTAATGTATGTTCTGAAAATACAGCGATTACTTCTAGTTATGATTTTTTCTTTATTTCCTTTTTTTTACGATCTCATAAAACATTCTTGAACTTAAGGAGCAATATGGCGGGAACTACTTACTGACTGATATGGCAATTTGTTGCGTTTCTAAGATTCTTAAAAATGTGCCAAGAACTTTTCAGACACCTTGTACTATGATAGTCAAGTAATTAGGAGGGTTCCGTTTTTTCCTCATTACTGTATAGTTATTCTTGAGCCGCTACAGCTAAAGAAATTAGACGCATCGAATCACTAGAGTTTCAATGGACATTACGTACAAGTAATCTGCACTGTACAAACGATTCAGAAACGTTACTGGAAAATAATGGACAGCTTCTGTGTCCAAATTCTGCCAGTAAGATACCTTACAAAAACCAGGCACGTTTTCTGCTAAAATTCAGTAACATTCCTGAAATTATCCCGGAAGTCTCCTGAAAAACTCAGAAATCTTCTCGTTTGAAGTCAGTCGTGTTTCTGGAACTTTAGAGAAAACTTTGGTAGGTATAATATAGCTTAGTACCTTCCAGATTTACCCATAAAGTTTCATAAGCTGTATTGCAAACACAGTCATATTCAAACCAGAATAGCAAACAAGTAACGAGAATTGTACTCGCCTGCAATTCTTGCAAAGAAACTTCGTCCATACCTATTTGCTCCCTTTGAGAGTTTAATCAGCATGGACGGACCGTAATTGACTTGAAGCCAATACACTTTATAAAAACGCTCAGTTAATCTTTGAACTGGGAGCTAAAAATATTTTTCACAACAGTGAGAAATCTGCATTCGTGCAACTTGTAGCAATTCAGGAATTGTTTTGACAATGTTCCTTGATTTTTCCAGGAAGTGTATAGAAACCATTCAAGTACTGAAACGTTACACGGAAATACTCATTAGCGTTTCGGATTTTTTTTTACAGTGTGAGTAACTTCAATTTGACTAAACAACGTTATGTAGCTATAACAAAAATTGTTACATAAAATGCACATTATAATACTGACATTAAGGAAAATACTTTGAAAAAATTTGAGTTGACTTTCAGTACTGCTAATTATACGTATTCGTTCTCCCACTTTATTTCACAAGTGCTATTGTTTTGCAGTCAATGGAAGATTAGTCGCAGCAAAACAGCACCTGCACAACTGATTGGCAAATGATTTTGGATTTAATATAATCTAATTTACCAATGAAGACTAATATCCTTTGACGTCCCAGGGGATTAAGAAACAATGTATTAAGAAGGTTAAATTTCAAACAGAAGATAGTTCCTTTGATCCTTGAAGAATTGGTGATGACTAGTGCCCATAATGAGGGCCGATTGAGAAAATGGAATTAATAAAGTGATCTTCGGATTAATCATACGAGTTGACAGAATCCAGAAACTGTATATATATTAAAGCAATCTGTTTATAGTTGATCTTTAGGTAATAGAACTGCGTCAAGGCAATGAGCAAATACCCAAACTGATATTGATGTGAATATATATCTTTACTAATAATAAAGCTCAAAGTTTCTCTGTCTGGATGTCTGTAGGATGTTTGTGATGCGCATACCGCCTGGACCGTTCGGCCGATTTGCATGAAATTTGGCACAAAGTTAGTTTGTAGCATGGAGGTATGTACCTCGAAGCGAATTTTCGAAAATTCGATTTTGTTCTCTTCTATTTCAATTTTAAGAACACTTTCCGCAGCAAAATTATCATAAGATGGACAAGTAAATTACGGAATTATCATGACGTGGAATGGGAGAGCGAATGAACATAGCCAATTGGCGGGAAATTCGTCATCCATTATTTGTAAATATACAGGCGAACCGAATGACCTTTTAATTTTCAACTACGGGCAAAGCCGTGCAGGTACCACTAGTATTCAATAAATGTGGTTGTTGTACTAAACTTCAGGGGCGCATACAGATTGAAATTTTAGAAAAGAGGGGGGGAGGGCATCACGCTGAGGCAAATAGGGCTTTCGGATGCGAAATATTTCTGAAACTGCATCGGTGTCGACAATAAACACCAAATCGGAAAGGAAAAAGACACCCAATCGGGAATATACGTTAATAATTAATTTCTTAAGCAATGGAAGGAATTAATATTACAAATATTTGCTTTTAAAATAATTAATGAATTGAAAAGGTTACTTTAATCGTTTATATTTTATTTATTAACTATTTAAGCACAATATGGATGGATGATATTTCCGATGGTTTAGGTGGCAAGGGGGGGGGGGATCATGTCCTTCATGACTCTCCCCTTGTATCCGTTGTTTGCTAACTCAATTTTGTATAGAGATGATTTCCTTAAGCATGATTTCACTAAACGTTTACTTTGTTCGCCTGTTAAGAGAATGTATTTAGTCCTTTTGTACAAACAGCAGCAAAAAGCCACGAGGGTTGTTCGGAAAATAAAGTCTGTTTACTTAACAAACGTAAAACATTAGATTTATTCAAAAAACCTTTTTTTGTTTCATTATTTACATGTGTCTCTATTTTTCTACATAGTTTCCATATTTGTTTAATATGTGTTATTCCATGTTTGTTTGTTCCATAGCTGTTTAAACATTTGCCTGAACGTTCGACCAGTTTCTCTATGCCTAAGTCGAAGACGCTTGATACTTGTGAGGATAACCAATCTTAAAACTTCTTTCACCTCGTCATCCGTGACGAAGCGTTTACTGTTAAGAAACTCTTTTAGGTAGCGGAATAAGTGAAAATCCCTAAGCGCCAAGTCTGGACTTCTCTTGACCAAGTCTGGAATCATCTGTGATCACTAATGCTCGACCTAAACGAGGTTCATCATGAACTTTTCCCCTTCCGTCCTTGAAAGTAACACCCACTTCGCATTTTGCTATTACTCAATGCATTTGGGCCATTCACGTTGCTTATTTGTGTTTGAAGTTCTGCTGCTCAATCGTTATTTGCTGTCAAAAACCAAATCACTGACCGTATTTTACAGTCGGTGGGCTGATCGGTTGTTTTAAAACATTTTGAAGTAGCACAGTGCAACAATACCAATGCAAATGGCGTCGTTTGACGAGCAAGGCATGCCTGGAGTTGGTACGCATGCGCGTTTAAATGTTTGCGTGACATTCGATTAGCTACGACGATTCAGACCTTAGTTTCCGAATAACCTTCGTGATTTCAAAAGTGATGGTTTTCAGAGTAAAAATATATAAATGTAGGTCAAGTAAATTTCATAATCGGATCCATAGTAGATGAACGTTTGCGAGTGAATGTAACTTCAATGAAGATACTTGTGTGGAAGTAATTCTAAATAATCAAGATAGTAATTTCAACAATTTTAGGCACTTACCATTTCAAAATAATTGTGAAACGACCTTTTCGAAAAACTCCAACACTGTACGAAAATTCCAAAACGTTACTGGTAATTTTCATGGATCGTTTCAGAATATTACAGGTTTTCACTCATTTCCTGTGAAAATTAAGTATATTTGTTTCCAAAGACTCCAAGTAACACGAACGCAAACTTCTCACTATTGGAAAAAATATTTTCAGCTACCAATTTAACACTAGAACGACTGACATTTTCTGTATACCTAGAAAGACTGAAGGGGCCAGTGTGGCCCCTACCCATTTTTGGAGTGAATTCTTTTAAAAATTCTTCCTGAGGGAGCCCACATGCCTGATACACCTTCTTTCATGACTAAATAAAAACTTAGTACTTAATTATTTTTAGTTTTTCTCTCTATACTGGGCAAAAGTTTGAATTAGTTTTCCTTTCTAAGAGCAATGGCCACCGTTAGGATGGTAAGCAGTCGGTACTGTTTATAGCATTTGGATATCCAATCGGCTGCATAAAGAGGAAGTTACAGGTTAAACTAGAGTGAATGGCATTTTTTTTTATGCTACAACAATTAGGAGAAAAGAAAAAGATAAATTTTTTAATCGTCAAAATGCTTAGGGGCCACTGTGGCCCCTCCCGTCTTTCTAGGTATAAGGATCAATACTAACAGTACAATGAGGCGAATGATTAAATGATTAAACAAGCATTCAAATAGTGTCATATAATGAAAAGTCAGAAAATTCCATTAAGTTCCGTTAGATATTATCCTAGTTATTAAACAACAAACTACGCGAGGGGCAACACAGGCCTCTCCGTCTTTCTAGTGTTAACGTTTAATTGAACGTATTTATTAAGCGTATCTCCTTAAGAGCGATTACGGCTCATGCAGATTGACTAAGCTCCCCAAAAGGAGCGAATAGCCTTTGGATTCCGCAGCTGTAATTGCAAGCAAGTTAGATGGTTGGTACTTGCAATTGTGTCCTAGCGTTGGCCCTAATTGCAATAACGCTTTTGGAGCTTTCTTGGCAAATCAGGAAGGCGCCAAACTACTATTTGAAACCATCTGAAGGCTTCTCTGAAGATTTCAGAAACATGAGTGTCTTCAACCGGCGATATTTCTGTAAAGATGATTTCAGGAAGATTACTGACTTTTAACGGAAAACATTCCTGTTTCGCTGAAAGATATGTTACTGGTAGATATTGGGCACATCAGCTGCCCATTATTTTTCAGGAACGTTTCTGACGCTTTTATAGTGAACAGAAATTAAAAGTAACATGAGTAACTGGACGAAATAATATTTGCTTGAAACCAAACAATTGTTTAAACACATTGGAGACCCTTTTGTGAATTAAAAAAGTCAAAGAGATTATTGATATTTTCATCTATTCTCGAGCACTGAAGAAAAATATCCCGAAGTCTGAAAGTAAATATGTGCTTTTAAGTAAAAATTTCATTTTGTGTGTTAGTCACGCCGGTTTCAATCTTAATTTAGTATTTGCACACATCTTTTATACTGTTTCATCACTTTTCTTATTGGTGAGAAAGGTATGCCATTTTTAGAATCACACAAAACCTATTATATTTCACAGAAATTAATACAACTTGAAAGCATTCTTAATTTCAGAATACTATTCTTTTGGCGACTGAGAGCAAGAAATAATAGTGAAACGATCAAATTATTATCAAAATTTCTGTCAATTTTTATTCGACAGCCCTCTGTGAAACAACATTTATTTATTTCTTTGCACAGATTTTTAGCATATACAAAGACAATCACTATTAGCGTTTAGTACAACTGCTAGCAATACATATACTTGACTGAATAAGTACTCATATTAAATAAAAAATGAAGAGAAAAAGGGAAACTCTGACTTAAATGAGCCACAACTAAGAGTTACTAGTCGACCCGTGCGGAACTCCGCACTGTGCTTCGAATCATTTCATAAGGCATTTCGCTCTTTAAGAATTTCAAAGGAAGAACATTATGATAAAGAACCGAAAAAAAAGTAAGCGTAGAAGAGAAGGCATGTAATTTAAAGACATCAGTAGCAAAACCTCGTTAAATACAACGTTGTGATAACTTGATCATCAATCACCTTTTGGTTGTACATATTTTCAATTCAGACATAAATATCATTAAAACTGTGACTGAGTAGTGACTCGTGAAAAAGCAATAATTGTGCATGTAAAAAAACAGGTTGTGGAAAATACAGTCCTGCCCATGTGAGCATCTGAAGGGAAAAAAAAGAAACATTAAAGAGATATTTATTGGCACGGATTCGAATTGGCGCCATTCTGATTAACAGCCCGACAACCCAACAAACCTAGCAATTGCGCCTTCCTTTTCGAAAGCTATTCATTGAAGGAATGCGTAGTAAAAAACAGCAAAAAAGCTTTTTTCCAAAAAATTTAATAATAATAATAAGAAGAACATGCTTCTATGTTTTGTCATTAACCAGCATGATACGATTTAAAATTATTCGAAAAGCACGGAATTTGGTTAAAGAATGACGGAGATCTCACGTAGCGATTGAAACGAACTTTCTAGAGAAGTAATTAAATATATTGAAAATAAGTGTTTTTATCTTTGAATATTGAATTATTTCACATAGAAGATTGCTTTATGAGTTACGGCTTAAATGCCCGCACATTTTTCTCTTTTAATCGAACACTTAAAATTCAAAACCAAAACCAGTTGAACCGATTCCTTTCTTAAGTGTAATTTTTCGAACGTAGACAAAATGTATTTTTTTTTTTTTTTTCTGCAGAAAGCAAAGGAGTAGAAAATGATTTCTTGCTAATGAAGTTGATAATAATTTTATTGCTTTACATCGTATTCGCGCGAATAAAAAATTAAAGGTTTACTGGGTGAAACTCGTAGTTTTAATTTGACGTAGTATTTTTTCATTTGTACCAAAGGTCGAACACTGCTATTAGAAACATCTACATTTCAGCATACAATGAAAATGTTTTTCTGCACATAAAGGATTTCCTTTAGGTAAAGCTAATACTTTTTTATGTTTACATTATGCTGAATGGTCTGGATGTAGTCAAAGCTTCAGAAAAAAGGAAGAACACTCTTCGATTAACAGTCAACTTATCCGAATGATAACTGTAGCCTGCATAAAGGAGTCGAAACACAAAGTAGCATTCCCACTGCATTTATTTTATTACGTTTGTATGTTATGAGTACATGTAATGCGTAATACTAATATAAATTTAATATTCTTTCGGACAGCCCAAACTTGCCCGAAGTTCAGATAGTTAATAGCCGAACGCTCTACCGAAAAAAACTTATCAATTTAACCGAAAAACTAAGTCCAGTGCTTTTAAGCTTTATTAAAATATGAACACACACACAGGCTTTTTTTTTTTTTTTGCCGAAAGCGACGTAAAAAATGGAAAACTGCATTAAAACTTTGCTTTTAAAAAATGCATAAGAACTACAGGCAGCATAAAGGTTTTGAAACAGCAAGGAGGGTTTTCGAAAACTTGATTTTTCGACCGTAAGTCTATTTTTCTTCATTAGCCAGCCTGATAAGTTTTAAAATGAGAAGGGAATAATGTATAAGATAAGATATTGAAGAAACATTTTTTTATTCTTGAAATTTTTTACAATTTATTGCCGCAGGCTGCTTGAACCGTTATGACTTAGATGGCAGCACGGTTTCATCATTTAACAGCACGGTTAAAATACAAAATAAATTGAACTATGCTCTTTTTTAAGCGTAGCTTTTCGAATGTAGTAAAAATGTGATAAGCTATTTGTTTTTGTTTTTTTTTTTGCAAAAAGAAAAAATATATATTTTACTTTTCAAATTGAGGTAGTAATTTTTTTATTTGTACAAAGAGTCAAAAACTCATCAGAAGAATATATATTTCAATATACGATTTATTATTTTTTTCTGAACAAAAAACAATTCTATTGTAGTCCGAAATCTTAAACCTGTTACTTATATTTTCGCTTACATTATGCTTTAATTTTCTTACCAGAGCCAAAGCTTAAAAAGAAAAAACTTATAATTACGAAGTAATTTAGCTCAAAGTCACTTCAAGTTTTCATATCAGCAAGGAGCGTTTCCTTCGCATTTATTCTATCCCTTCATAGTTGTTATTCACTTAATTAAGTGTTTATGTAATGCGCGATATTTCTCTAATTTTTTTGTTGCAGATTGTCCGGACGTGGGCCCGAACACGCATTCTCCTGGTTACGAAGAGAACGCTCTGCCGATCAAGCTATTCAGCTCTGTCGGTCGTAGCGCAAATTAAAGTTATAAGTTTAACCGAAAACCTCATTCTGGTTCTTTAAAACAGGTTTTTCGTCTGAAAAAAACTATTTTTAGACCGTGGGTCTATTTTTCGTCAGTATACAGCACCATAAGCTTTAAAATAAGGCGTAAAACAAAGAAATCGATCAAGAATTGAGGAAAATCTGGTGTAGAAACCAAAAACAGGCTACAGAAATAATATATAAGGATTGAAGAAACATTTTTTTATTCTTGAAAATTTTTACAATTTGTTACCGCAGGCTGCTTGAACCGTTACACTGTAAAAACGATTCAGAAACGTTCCTGGAAAATAATAGGCAGCTGATGTGCCCAATTTCAACCAGTAACATATCTTGGAAACATCAGGAACGTTTTCCGATAAAAGTCGGTAACCTTCCTGAAATACTGGGAAATCTCCCCCTGTTAAAGCCAGTCGTGAACCTTCTACAAAAATTGAACAGGTTTAATGTATTTGGTTAGAACCTTCCAGGTTTACGAAGAAAGCTCCAGGAGCATTAGCGCAACCATGGCCAAAGCTAAGCGAATAATTGCAAGCAAGAGCCAAACAAATACCTTGCTTGCAATTGCAGCCTCGCAAAGCTGCAGTTATCCAGCGACTTATTTGCTCCCCTTAGGGAGCTTAGTCAATCCAGATGAACCGTAATTAAACTAAAGCCGATACACTAAATAAACACGCTCAGTAAACCTTTAAACTGGTAGCAAAAAAACATTTTTCACAGGTGAAAAGTCTGCATTCGTGCATCTTCTAGCAATTCAGGAAACTTTTTTACGAAGATACTTGATTTTGTGGGGAAATAGGTGAAAACCTCTGAAATCTCGAAACGTTTCACGAAAATAACCAGTAACGTTTCGGAATTTTTTTACAGTGTATGACTTAGATGGCAGCACGTGTTCATCAGTTAACAGCACGTTTAAAATAAAAAATAAATTGAGCTATGCTCTTTTTTTAAGCGTAGCTTTTCGAATGTAATAAAAATGTGATAAGCTATTTGTTTTTTTGCAAAAAGAAGAAAAAAAAATATTTTACCCTTAATAATAGTAATTTTTGTAGTAATTTTTTTATTTGTACAAAGAGTCAAAAACTCATTAGAAGAATATATATTTCAATATACGATTTATTATTTTTTCTGAACAAAAAACAATTCTATTGTAGTCTGAAATTTTAAACCTGTTACTTATATTTTCGCTTACATTATGTTTTAATTTTCTTACCACAGCCAAAGCTTAAAAAGAAAAAGAAAAAAAACGTACAATTCAAAAGCAATTTGGCACAAAGTCACTTCAAGTTCTCATATCAGCAAGGAGCGTTTCCTTCTCATTTATTCTATTTCTTCATATTTGTCATTCAATTAATTAAGTGTTCATGTAATGCGCGATATTTCTCTAATTTTTTGATGCAGATTGTCCGGACGCGGGCCCGAACACGCATTCTCCTGGTTGCGAAGAGAATGCTCTGCCGATCAAGCTATTCAGCTCTGTCGGTCATAGCGTAAATTAAAGTTATAAGTTTAACTGAAAACCTCATTCTGGTTCTTTAAAACAGGTTTTTCGGCTGAAAAAAATAATTTTTAGACCGTGGGTCTATTTTTCGTCAGTAGCCAGCACCATAAGCTTTAAAATAAACCGTAAATCAAAGAGATCGATCAAGAATTGAGGAAAATCTGGCGTAGAAACCAAAAACAGGCTACAGAAATAATATATAAGGATGAACACTTTTAATGAAGTCACTTTTCAGGCAATAACGAGGAGTCATTTTTATTAGAATCTGGTCCTTGGGCCGTTAGTTGGGAAAAAATCAGCTAGAACTCAATTAAGTCACTTTTGAACACAAAAATTAAAAACAGATCATCTGTTTTGGAGTGACGATCCAGATACATTTCTTGAACTTCAAACCTTTTTGCATCGGAGGTTAAAACTCCTGGTTTGTCTTGTTTTTAGCAATTTGAATTTTCTTTGAAAGAAGATAAAGGCTACTGTTTGCAATGATTTTTCAAAAAGGAAAATAGCTGTAAATCAATTTTACAATACTTAACGTAATCATTTTCAGTTATTACTTCCTTTCACAAAAAAGGAAGTATTGTATTCGCGAAAAAAATTTCACTCAAAAATCGGCCTTAATTTCCATTTTGCTAACCCCCAAATGAATGTTGAGTTTTTTTTTCTACCCGACCACACGAAAATATGTACCTAAGAACGTATAGACGCCCGAAATATCCATTTCAAAGTTTCCGGAGTTAATTACATTGAGTTTTTTCGTGACGTCTGTATGTACGTATGTATGTGCGTATGTGCGTATGTGTGTATGTGTGTATGTATGTCGCATAACTCAAGAACGGTATGTCCTAGAAAGTTGAAATTTGGTACGTAGACTCTTAAAAGGATCTAGTTGTACACCTGCTTTTTTGGTTGCAATCGGGTATTTCTAAAGGGGTCTTTTCCACCTTTTTGGGGGGAATCCGTTGTTAATTTCGATGCAAACTCAAGTGGTGTTATAATTTGATGGACACTTGGCAATATATCGCCAGTCTTTTGGTCGCCAAGTTTTGTCACCTACTTGGCGACAAATTTGGCGATTTTTTTTTAAAAAATTTTTAAAGTCTGGTTTCAATGTGGCCATTGTTCGTGATATTTAGAGAGTTAGAGAGAGAATCACATTAAAATTGCAATAATAGGGAAATAACATTAAATTGGTGTAAAAAGAAAGTCATGTGATGCACACATCAGCTTGTTTTTATTCATACGATCCGTTTGCGTATGGCAGCGTTATTACTGAAAATGTTCCTTTTACATTATACTATAAACGGCTTCCTACATCCAGATTTCAAGCTACTTTTATTCTGAGCGATGTCCGAAAAATTCTCACTCCCTGAAAATTCTTCTTCGCCTACTATTTATTCTAACAGGCGCTACTACAAAGCAAGATTTACGTTCCATCATTTATTTTATTTAGTAGTCATTTTCTATATTACTTTCATAACAAAGAAACGCACTACTCTATTTCAAGGAAATTTACTGCTCCTCTAAATGAGATTTGCCCTCTAACAGGAAAATTATTTCCATATTTTGTTCATCTTTTTCGAAGTGAAGTGTTAAAAATGGTAGTCTATTATGGCATTCTGCATCTAATGGAATTTACTTTCTTTCGGGAAGAAAGGATTTGGAATACTGCTATCTTTATTCTTTGGTTAGTGGTACTGGTGATCATAAAATGTGTAAAAATGTTTCGCGCTGTTATATGTTTTTTTTTCTTCGTTTAATTTTTAGCAAATCTACCGATTCTTATGTTAGATAAAAGCATATAAGCTCCTCATTTTGCTTTATCTAAAACGAAATTCTGACTAATGCACTTAGCTACTGTTCAACCATGGATTATACACTGTAAAAACGATACAGAAACGTTCCTGGAAAATAATGGGCAGCTGATGTGCCCAATTTCTGCCAGTAACATATTTTGCAAAATCGCGGAAAGTTTTCCGCTAAAATCCAGTAACCTTCCTGATATTATCCTGGAAGCCTCCTGAAAAATTCAGAAATCTTGCCGTTAAAAGCCAGTCGTGTCTCAGGAAAAATAGTGCTATCTTAAAAAGGTATAATATAATAGCATGGCATCTCCCTGATATATCAAGGAAGTTCCAAGAGCATTATTGCAGACATGGCCAAAGCTAAGGCTCCTATATAAGGGGAGCTGACTTATCCGACATTTTGGTTCCAAAATTATCGGGCGAAAAGAATAAACATTTGTACAAAAGCCTCATTGCAGAAAACTGGTGTCCAAACTTTAGGTGTGTTACCCGATTGATGTTTGATTATTTTATTCTGTGGATGAATGCAATTTAATTAATACAAATTAAAAACAAATAAGGTATGAAAATGAGGTTTATTACCGTAAACATTTCCCGATACATTTTAGCTGAATTTGTAAACGAAGTTATCTTTCAAAATTTACCTAAAGTGACATTTTACTCAACTTATCATCAATTATTTTACGACTTAGCAACCAGCGAATATTATAACGTATTTATAAATACTAGAAACGAGGTTGGATCCAATTCTGTCTTGGAACCAAAATGTCGGATAAGTCAGCCTGTCTTTTTCAAGGGGCTCTAGCCAAAGCTAAGCCAGAATTGCTGGTAAGTAACGAGAATGTTACTCGCCAGCAATTCTTGCAAAGCAAAGTCCATACTTATCCGCTCCCTTTGGGAGCTTAGTCAGCATGGACGGGCCGTAATTTCAACAAAGCCGATACACTTAATAAATACGCTCAGTTAATTTTTAAACTGGGAGCTAAAAATATTTTTCACAACAATGAAAAGTCTGCATTCGTGCAACTTGTAACAATTCAGGAAACTTTTTGACAATGATACTGGATTTTTCCAGGAAGTGGATAAAAACCATTAAAATCCCGAAACGTAGCACGGGAATACCCAGTAACGTTTCGGAATTTTTTTACAGTGTATGGAATGGGCAAACATCCAGTTAAAACGAGTCTATATGAATGAGGGAGAGAGAAAAATTGTTGCTCGTGTTCTGCTCATTTGAGTGAGACTCTGCTTTATTTAGAGGCTAACACATATCTGAAACACTGACATCCCGAAAAACTAATAGATGCGTCCATGTCTGCCTGTAAACCGGATGTTTGCCTTTGCATACAATCCGTGGCCATACAGTGTGTGTATGAAATGATTTTTTGTGTGTGTATCTCTTATACAAATCCGCGGTTTGCGTCAGATCTTTGTGAAATTTGGGACGAAAGGCTTTTGATTCTCGGAAATTCACATGAAGGGTCTTCACCTTCTTCCTTTGGAGATGAAAAACCATACACATTGCAATTAAATTTTAGACGTTTTTTTATTCTATACTATTGTTTGTGGGATTTCATGAAAAATTATTTCTTTTCGGTTTCTCCTTGATGGATTTATGTAATAAATTTTGGCTTCTAGGCGTCATTTTGTCTTATTCGTTTTAATGAATTTCTTTTTTTGCTATTTATACTTTCTTCTGTTCCACCGTGTTGATTTCTTGCGATGACTTTTCACCCAAAAGCGCACCCTTCTTTTCATTGAAAAACGGATTCCTTGTAACTCCAAAACACGTGCCTGCAGTAATTTGCAACTTTTCTGCATTAAAACGTTATTAATTCATTATTTTTTAAAAATTTCAATCACAAAGGTATTTATTTGGTAATAAGCCTGATAGTCGAACCTGCGTCACTTGAACAGAAATATTTCTTTCGAAGTAGAGCGTACAACGCCAGAGAACGCTGTTAATTCTCAATGAATGCAGAAGCTAATTTCTTATTTGTAAAAGAACAATAACACTAATGTAACAAAACAACATCTTGGCAAGAATTAGTTTTATTTCGTCGAATTTAAACATCGTCATAAATAGCGGTTTTAATAGACCTAGCTGCCTAACCTGGCTGTTTTCGACATAACGCAAATCATCTTAACCAAACGAAAAATAAAAATTTCGTTACATTAAAAATGTATAGTGAACTTCAACTGTGTTGATTACTGCAGTGCATTACTAAAAACCCACGCACCTCTACTATAAAATCACCTGTTTTAGGCTTAAAATAATAATAAATACTAATATTATGCACTTATAATGCCGAGAGGCAATAGAGGCTTTTTAAATGACTGGCGAGCATATTATGCTAGTTTTCGTAAACTATTTTGTTGTCCTTGCTGTGCAGATTTCCCTTAAGGCGCATTTATTATTTGATGAACAACTTCCTCGGAAGTTTTATGAAGACAATGAACTCTGATTACTAAACGCATTAGTATGAACAAAAAATGCTGAAGTGAGATAGTTCGCTGCATCGTCATGAAAGTCGTTATGTCGCTATTATTATTGCAATAGCATTTTTTTTTTAAATAATAAAAAAATTAAATACGTCATGCAGTTTTGCCCTTATGTAAAAAAATCCAATCCAACAACAAAGGAAATGATATTGAATAATGATGCGAAAGGTTTATTTTCTAATAGATTGAATTTCGTGATTTTTTTTTTTTTTTTTTGGTTTTCCATAACTATGATTTTTTTTAAATTTTATTGTGAGTATTAACTATCCGAGACATTTTAAAATACAAGTTTTTCACACTGAAAATAATGTTTCGAAAACGTTTTATTCAATATGCATAGTCAGATAAAGATATTGCTTTTGTTAAAATTGTTTGAACTACAATTAACTAGGCTTATCTGGCGTCCTAAAGTACCCCTGATCCACAAGTCTCTAAGTGCATTGTATCAACAATGAAATACTAAAGTCTCATGCTATTATACTTAGCACTAAAAACTTACTATAATGTCTGGGGCACAGATATCGTTCATATTTTCCTATCATATAGGTCATGCATCCAGCAAAGTCTGTTCACCAGCATTAGCAGCCAACTGTAAAACTTTGAAGAGACTAATGTTTATCTTTTTTCTGGAGTGAATTTGATTTTGATTTTTTTTCTAGTGACTTATGAATAGCTACTCTATTTTTTTTTCGTGAATGCAGATTTCTACTCTGCACTATAACCGGAACCACTGCACTATAAAAAAAATCCGAAAATCCGAAACATTACCGAGTATTTCCGTGTCATGTTTCGTGTCATGTTCAAAATTCCGAAACGTTACTGATTATTTTCGTCTAACGCTTCGGAATTTCACAGGTTTTTTAAAACCGAAAAATCTGTACTAATATTATAAAGAGAGAAAGCGAACTTTTGTATGTTTATATTTGTATGTTTGACGTAATCTCCGGAACCACTACACTATAAAAAAATCCGAAAATCCGAAACATTACCGAGTATTTCCTTGTCATGTTTCGGGATTTCAATGGTTTTTATCCACTTCCTGGAAAAATCAAAGCAAAATCGACTGTCAAAAAATTTTCTGAATTGCTGCGAGTTGCACGAATGCAGACTTCTCACTGGTGTGGAAAATATTTTTAGCTCCCAGTTTAAAGATTAACTTAACGGATTAATAAACTGTATCGGCTTCAAATCAGCTACGTCTTGCCCATGCTGATTAAACTCCCAAAGGGAGCGATTAAATGTGGTATGTGTAGCTTTGCCAGAAGTGCAAGCGAGAAAAAATCTCGACAGTATTTGCAATTTTGTCTCAGCTTTGGCCATTACCTCTATTGGAACCTTCTTGATAAATCAGGAAGGTGCCAAGCTAGTATATGTATGATACCTACCTAATTTTAGTTGAAGGTTCCAGAGACACAACTGGCTTCAAACCGGAAGATTTTTGAATTTTTTAGAAAGCTTCCGGTATAATTTCAGAAAGGTTACGAAGTTTTAGCGAAAAACGTTACCGGTTTTTCTAAGGTATGTTACTGGCAGAAATTGGGCACATCTGCTGCCCATTAGTTTCCAGGAACGTTTCTGGATCGTTTTAAAGTGTGCAACAATTTAAAAAATTCTTTTCTTATATGAAAGGTACATTCTAACCGAGAGACATAGGCTATAATTTATGCATATATGTACTCATACTATTTTTGTAAACAGATACTTTGTCTTCGCTACCAGTTTCGCAATGTTTTGTTCTTATATATCCGTTAAACGTATATGAGAGCAAAAGTTGCGGGCCCTGCTTACTCTGTATCCGGAACGACAGCATGGTTAAACTTGCCGAACTGAACTGAACTGTATGCTGAGAGTTGGGAACAAGTGAGAAATAAAAATATCACGATGCCAGCCTGAGAACTGCTAAAAACTTCACGTGTATTTGAGGCTGCGGAAGGTAGGGTCGAGTCATCTAATGTTTACGCTTCAAAACTTAATTAAATGAAATCCAACTGAGATTCACTTCGGAAAAATTTAGTTTTTGAATTCAAGTAGTGTAGACAGACGATGATAATCCATGTTTCTAATGGTTGTAATTTAGACTGCATTTCGGGCTATTCTTTAAGGTTTTTGATTCATACTACACTGTAAAAACGATTCAGAAACGTTCCTGGAAAATAATGGGCAGCTGATATGCCCAATTTCTGCCAGTAACATATTTTGTAAAATCCCGGAAAGTTTTCCACTAAAATCCAGTAACCTTCCTGATATTATCCTGGAAGCCTCCTGAAAAATTCAGAAATCTTGCCGTTAAAAGCCAGTCGTGTATCGGGAAAAATAGTGCAAACTTAAAAAGGTATAATATAATAGCATCTCCCTGATATATCAAGGAAGTTCCAAGAGCATTATTGCAAACATGGCCAAAGCTAAGCCAGAATTGCTGGTAAGTAACGAGAATTTTACTCGCCAGCAATTCTTGCAAAGCAAAGTCCATACTTATCCGTTCCCTTTGGGAGCTTAGTCAGCAAAATCGGGCCGTAATTTCAATAAAGCAGATACACTTAATAAATACGCTCAGTTAATTTTTAAACTGGGAGCTAAAAATATTTTTCACAACAATGAAAAGTCTGCATTCGTGCAACTTGTAACAATTCAGGAAACTTTTTGACAATGATACTGGATTTTTCCAGGAAGTGGATAAAAACCATTAAAATCCCGAAACGTAGCACGGGAATACCCAGTAACGTTTCGGAATTTTTTTACAGTGTAAAATCGAAATGGGAAGTATCTGCTAATGAATTCAAATAAGTACATTTAGTTTAGAAAATCCTCAACTGAAAGAGTAACTGCTCACAATTACCGTACTTTAAAAGATAAGAGTTGAAACGGCAACGAACAAAAAACATTAGGTATGAAAGAATTCGACCAAGAGGAAAAAAATTAAAACTATTTGCGGAACTATTCTTCATGATTACGTATTGAAACATTTAAAAACGATGTAATAAACTAATATAGCTCACAAATATCCTATCAGAACGAAATCGCCAAAAAAAAAAAAAAATGGAGGCGTATGGGAAAAAAGCAAGTTTCCCATAGAAAACGAGTACAAGAAGTTGAAAGGCATCCCGAAATCGAGAAAGACTCACCTCTTAGAGAATGTACAATGTTCATCCTAATAGCTAATCTGAGTTTTTTTCACATAAGAATTCATTTGGAATATTTTCGTGGTCATACATATTTCCAAAGTGATTTAACAGTTAAAGATCCTGCCAACATATCAAGTAGCATATAAAGAACTCGGTCTTATAGACGACGACAAACTTTGGAAACTAACCTTAGTTTATAGATATAACTTTCTGACTCCGTTCCTAAACTCAGAGAATTATTTACAACTATTTTAACTTTAGCGTCGACTTTTAGACCCTATTGCTGTATCGTAAACATTTAAAAATGATCTCTGTGACGACATATTGCACGGAGAACGTCAACAGAAATTCTATGATTGTTGTTCAATGTCAAGCGATACAAAAAATTAAAGGCAAAATTGGTGAATGAAGAGGACACTCAATAGGGGACTTTTTTGTTTTCACCACCGCAGAGAATCAACGAAAAAAATCCATTAAAACATGACTGGTATATAAAAACCAGGAATGTAAATTAATTTTGAGCGGCATACACGGAGGAACTTAAAAAAAATAATAAATTCAACACTATCAAATATCAATCAACAGACTTTCGCGATGTTTTTTTATGGAGAAAAAGGATTCCAATACCCTTATTCTCAATACTCTAAATACTTCCTCTTCATTCTTTCAAAATTAACAGCGATATCCCATTAATGGTATTGTGCAATTTTTATTTGCTAATCTACACAATGGAGTTGTACCTCAATTATATTCACTGCGGAATCAAATGGTTTAGAGCATTGTTCTTACAGCACCAGCAGCAGATCAGATGACTTATAATCCTTGCATCCCCATGGTCCCTGTACATTTATTTACAATTTAGTTGATTACAAAATTCAATTAACATTTCTTATGACATCACACTGTAAAAAAATTCCGAAACGTTACTGGTTATTTCCGTGGAACGTCTTCTGATTTCACACGTTTTCACTTATTTCCCCGTAAAAACAAGTATTATCGCAAAAATGTTTCCTGAATCGCTACAAGGGTCACGCGTGCGGACTTTTCACTGTTGTGGAAAATATTTTTAGTAACCAGTTTAAAGATTGAATGAGCGTGTTTATTATGTGTATCGCTTAAGATTGCTCATGGTCTGTCCAGGACGACTAAGCTCTCAATGAGAGAGAAAATGTCAATGGATAGCTACAGCTTTGAAAGGCAGGAATTGCAGGCAGCAAATAAGCTTGGTTCCTTCTTGCAAAGCTGTCGTCGCTTTGAATTTTATGGAGCCTTCTTGATAAATTACACTAAACCTACTTAATGTTTTTAGAAAGTTCTAGAGACATGACTGGCTTTAACAAGGAAGAATTCGCACCTCTTCATAAAGTTTCAAGGTTAATATCAGAAAGGTTACTGACTTTTAGCGGAAAACGTTCCTGGTTTTTGCAAGGTACGTTACTGGAAGAAATTGGGCACATCAGCTGCCCATTGTTTTCCAGGAACGTTTCTGAATCGTTTTTACAGTGCACCATTGTCAAACGTACAACTATACGATACGTAGTGCAACGTTACATACGGGAAAATTGTATTGTTCAGTAGGAATTATATGTTGGTCTCTCTTAATCAGGAAATGAGGTTAATCAATTTGCTTAAAATCTCATAAAAACGGAACAAAAAATGTTGTTTACTGTTAATTTTAAAATTAAAAAGTACTTTTGCAATATTTATTTAGGATAGATATTTTTTTTTAACCCGAACAAGGTCGGGACGGGTCTCTAGTTTAAAATAAAATAAGCTTAATATTAAACAAATGTACTGCAGTGAATATTAGTAGACCTCAATTAATATTTAAAACGCTAATAACAAGAACTTTGTCATTTAATATTAACTTTCAACTAAATATTACAATATGACTATCAAATTTTAAAAATTGCTTGTGTTATCATATCCTTTGATTTTCAGAAATAACTCTTTTTTAACAGGAATAGACTACATGCACTGTAAAAAAATTCCGAAACGTTACTGATTATTTCCGTGGAACTTTGCAGGATTTCATTTTTTTTTTCACCTATTTCGTCGTAAAATTTAGTATCTTCACAAAAAAAGTTTCCTAAATTGCAACAAGTGGCATAAATGATTACTCTTTTCTGGTGTGAAAAATACTTTTAGCTACCAGTCTAAAGATTGACTTAGTGTACTTCTTAAGTGTATCTTAAGCTTATTTACGGCCTTTCCAGGGCGACTAAGCTCTCAATGAGGACAAATAAGTCTGTGGTTAGCTGCAGTCTTGACAAGAATTGCAAGCAAGATAGCTGCAGTTTAGCAGGACAAGAAGTGCAGGCAACGGGGATGCTTTTTTCTTACTTGCAACTCTGATTAGGCCATGGTTGCATTTGATGCTTCTGGAGCAATCTTAGTAACTCTAAAAGGTTCTAACCAGTTGTATTAAACCTATCGTATTTCAATTGAAAGCTGACTTTAACTGCTGCGATCTCCATGTTCTTCGGAATGATTCAAGGATACCTTCATTAAGTTTACTGGTTTTTAGCGGAAAACAATCCTGGTTTTTACAAGTTATGTTACTGTCAGAAATTGGGCACATCAGCTTCCCATTATTTTCCAGGAACGTTTCTGAATCGCTTTTACAGTGTGTGTTGCTACATTGACAAAATATTACTAGATAAGTGGTGCAAAAAGACCGTCTATATTTTATCAATTTACTTCGCCCCAACTTCTCCAGCATCGTTAAATGCATGCCTTTTTTTAGAAGGTGACAAACAAATAGTAATTTAAAAAAAATAATGTATAACGCTTTTCAAAGGTTGCTATGAGCCTTGGAGAGAAATTATAGCTTTTAAGAGAATTGCCCTTATTTATTTTATCTTTGTTAAAAAAAATAAAAAAAATAGTTAACATAGTGTTTTTGATAGATGGCAGTCTTTTCTCCAGGGAACCTCTTTCCAACACTACGTCATACAGCTCCACTATATTTCAATCCAGCAGATTAGCATAAAACCACATAAAGCCGGAAATTCAGCCATTCTCGTTCACGCTGATGCACCAGTAATCAGACCTAATTATCCGCCTAAAGTTTCCCGGAAAATGTTCATTAAATAGCAAGCATGCCTCTTGAAAGAGTATTTGTTGTGGGATGACCATCAGAAAGCTCGGGCAAATCTTGTCTGTTATAATGCTGCTATTTTCAAATAGTTATTTAAACACTTAAAAAAATGTACTTTATTTAGAAATGATGAAAATACCTTCGAATGGTTTTAAGGTAGGCGAACACACTAAATATATTTTTCTTTAATACTTATTGCACTTTTCTGAAACTTATATGATTATTAAATATGGCATAAAAAACACATTTTGACTACTTATTTTTTGAAAAAGGAGTTTCAATAGTTTTTTTTTTTAATAAAAAAAGCCATACTTTTAGCAAAAACTACCATTATCTTCTTTAGTGCATTTATATATTCATAATTTTTGAAACTGTTTGTGTTTATCTCTTCGTTAGATACTAGAGATGGATATAACCCTCCACTTTGGAAATAATTTTATAAAAATAGGTTTTATGGGTTTGAAAATTTCCCCCGTAAAACGTGCTATTTTCGCCCCAAGTTTGATTGATTATTTTTTCATATACACATATTGCATGTACATTAACTTTTCTAGGTTTATATCACCGTAATACGTTCAATTACCAGGTTTCAAAAGTTTAAAATCTTTAAAGTTAATACTTTTTTCGCTATATAGAGCTGTTGACGTAAATAAAAACTTAAAAACGTGGTTATGAAAAAATCAAGAAAAAACTTTAAAGTAATAATCAGTGCATTTGAGTTTAGTAAATTTCTTATAATTTCTCAATTTCTAGCCGATTTTTAAAAAACAATTTCGGAGTTAGAAAGAAGAACACTGAGGCTGTCTAAATTTCTCAAAAAAAAATCTCAAAATCGAACTTTTTTGAAAGGTAGGGTGTTCGCGTGCCTTAAGTGCCGAAGAGGCTTTTAGTTTTATAATTTTACTTAAATGTTAAAAGAAATAATTGCATTTAAAGTCCTTAACTTGCCACAATTTGTATTTTAACTCTTCTGAAAAGTTCCTGATTTTCAATCACGGTTAAAAAATTGCTCATTATTGAATTAAAAAAGAAAGATATTTAAGGAACTAATAATTTATGATAAGCAAACAATGTATCAGCGTTAAATTGTTGCATTTCTTTGAGCAAAAAGAGGTCCGACTGCACATTATGACTATACACATTTGTCACCTCAGTGTGTATATGAAGAATAATTCGAGGTATTATGCCTCAGCAGATAAAACGCCCCAGCATCTGTATTTCACAATTTCAGCTACAGAGTGTGCCTGTGTTCATGTTTTCAAAAGTATTTGTGTATAAAGAGGTTTTAAGCATACACCACAGCCATATCATGTACGAATTTCCTGACTGTCGGAGTAATATGCCAAAGTTGCAACTACGTTTTTGTTTTTTATGAAATAAAAAAAAATCATCCCTAATTTATAGTCATGATAGGGTTTACACATCAGCATCTGAACCAACATTAAGAGAGGCAGAACAATGTATTATATTTTATTTCTCGTTAACATAATTTTTTTAGAAAACGTTTTTGCTTAGTTATGGCGTGTTACCAACTTACACTATGTATATATATATACATCCAAACCATTTTTATGCTTTTTTTTTTGTGCAGTAAATTGAAATTTCTTTCACAGTCGAATTCAACTGACGATATTATTTTTAAAAATAGTGGGAGGTAGTACCTTGCAAATTGTGACATAAACTCCCCAATGGGAAGTCACTGTGACCTCCCAAAAGTTTCTTTATTTGAGAAATTTTGTCTGACTGCTCGGCAAAAATTATCTCTTGGTTTATTTTAATTTCATTTAAATATTACAATTTTGTAAGTTTTTGGGTTATTTTCTTCGTGAGACTTTTTGTGCGGTGCCTATCCACAGCATGAAAAAATAAATAAATAACTGTGTTGCGAAACCGAGTAACTTTTAATAGCTACTCGTGAAGTTTCGAACAATTTTTTATGCGATTTTTTATGCGGTCCCTATCAACCGCATAAAAACAGGTTTGTGTGTATATTGATATATTGAGCATTTATCCAATAATCAAAAACACAAAACAAGTACCCTTATAAAGTTTCTACACTGTTTGTACAGCAATAGTTTTATAACAACGCTGAGAAATTCTATGTACAGTCGAAGTGCTAACGATCTTTTCCAAAATTGCTCACTTTCGTTCAAGATGCTTCCAAAATGATATATTTTTGTGAAAGTAACACATTCATTCCAGTGACACTTGAAATTAATCAAAACTGACTTTATGATAAATAGTGGACCAAGTTTCTTAAAAGATCCTTGCAATAAATTCCATGTCGTGCCCTATAAATCTTCGCACCCGTATTTAACAGTGTCAAAGAGTAATAGTCTTCAGGAAAATTCTCACTTTCTGTTATTTTTCCCGGACGGCGTTCCAACAAAGCAAGTTTTATGTGGCATCGTTTATAACATTTATTGGCTATTCTTCGAAATATTCACCCGGACTAGAAAATGGATTCCACTATTTTAGGGTAATTTGCTTCGCCAAAGCGGAGTTCGGTAATTTGTCATGGAAATATTGATGAACCATGTGAACTGGAGAAAAAATGTTTAGCGATGCATTTGAAAGACGAAATTACCTGCAGCCTAACATACATATAAATACATACTGGACCAATAACATACTGGACCATTTTTGTGGAGCTATATAGACGTCATTTTACCCTTGCCAACATTTTTTCGTGGAAGATTTTTTGTGCCAATTTGAGTTTATAAAATTACTTATTACAGGTCAGGGATTATCAGTTAAAGAAATAAAAAAACCAAATTACCAGCATGTCAGTTGGTAAACTTGATACATTTTTTATAACAGAAAAATACCCATTTTTATTTTTTTTAAAGTGTAAAAATCCTCACGGTGCATATAATCTTATACAGTTAAAAACTGAGCGTAGGTACCTATGTATCTATGTAATTATCTATGTATGTAACTATGTACCTATGCATGTATCTATGTCCAGGTCATTCTTCTCGAACGCCAGTGAACTGACTATTGAACCATGGATCGATAGATTTGTAATTTTCCCGTCTTTATGTTTGGCTTTTTTCCCATTATAATTAGCAGATATATCAATTAAAAACTATTAATTTTGACGTTTAGATTTCGACATAAAATCCCTATTTTTCGAAGGCTTTCCTCCGTTCAAATTATTGTTCAGTGCTTCATCTCAACTTTCCGTAACAATGCTTTTATGAAATTGGTAGCGTGAAGAAAATGATTGAGAAGAAAGACCTCTTGCCATTTTTTTTCTCGAATATTAACAAATAAAATTATGGGTTTTTTTTTTTTTTTTTTGAGTCTTTTCCTGTAATCGGAAGAGTTGATATGTTTCCTTTTTGGTTATTTTTCCAGAATCTACTGCAAAATTTTACTGATTTTTTTTTCAAGCGTGATTGTTGAACACGCGACACTTCACATTACTTTTATTTTCGAGGTAGACCGTGCAAAACCTATGCGACGCAGCTAGTTTTGAATAAATGACGATTTGTTGTTTAATGGAAAATTTACAACATGTGTACTGCAACAAAAAAGTATTAGAAATAATTATGCCTTTTAAAATATAATTTTCGTTATGTTGCGCCTGGCAATGGCCTGGCAATGGAGCAGTGTGAAACAATGCATAAAAATATTTATACCTGAAGAAGAAGAGGGTAGAGCAACTTGTTAATTTGATTATACAATAAAAAATATATGTAGAGATGTAGAGACGAGTAGAGATTTTATTTTCAAATACCATAAGGAACATTAAGGAAAATTTATATTTACCCACAATTAAAGATTGAGTCACTGAGAGAGGGCTATTATTTTTAATACACAATGTCAGTTGGTTTTTAACCCTCCCCAACATTTCAATAAATATGCTGGCAACCCTGACTCTGACGCTTGGAATTTATGACCTTTGATTCTCGACTCCGACTCTTTTATGCCAAAGTTACTTCGACTTTGACACCACAACTCCAACTCCCTGATGCTTACGAGGAGTAAGGCAACTATCAGGGGGTGCAGCAACTCTGCTGGATTTACCCTAACTAATAGAGTGCCTCTCTACAATATCAGGTATTTGTTAATAGCAGTTCGATCTAACTAAGTTGCATATAGTTTATAATCCTTGCAGAGCTTACGTTGACGAAAACTTACGAAAATAGCTCCAACAAACAACCGCATTATAGATAAAACTTATTTTATTTATTTGTTTATTTTTACTAAAATAGTATTTTGCCATGCGTATGATTTAAAATTTTACTTGATTTTTAAACCTCAGCTCAGTTTGAAAAAAAAAATGAATGAATACTTAAGTAAAAAAATACTTAGTATATAGTGTGTACTTACTTAATATAGTGTGTTCGATATTTTATGCTTCAAAATGTTAGTTATTCTAATTGGATGATCGTATACTTGAAGCTTTATATAGCTGAAAATTTTACGCTGCGTGGCCAAATTTTATTAAAAGTTTTATAATCAAATAAATAGTTTGATATTAATGTAAATACAGCAAAAGAACAAAGAAATTTTCTCGCATGTTTTACCTCATCATTTAAGTCCTTCATTGTTTAATTCTCTTCATCGATTAAATAATGTCTACATTTTAATCAACAATGCGTCATAAATGTACTTTTTGAATTATGTTGGTTTTTCCAAGCCTTAATTTTTATCACTCTGTTGTAACAAATAGCGGCGGCGCATAATGAGAAAGTACGAATTGAATTCTTTTCTCTTTTTTTGTCTTTTTATTGATGTCTGCCATTTATTTTTGCGTTTTAATTGTTGCCAAAAACAATGGATGATAATAGAAATATACAGTTAATTTTGATAATATATTTAACAAATTACTTTCAAAGCTAAACTTAAGCATGCATAAATTTGGATTTGACACATCTAAAAATTTTCAAATAACACAGGTTTTTTTTTTGTTTCAAATCAAGTCATCGGTTTAAAAGTGGTCTTTTTTTTCCCCTCTTCAAAATTACTTTTAAATTCGAGCTTGCAAACTTGAAATTCTTAGAGCAGATTAACGGTACCTGTAGGCTATTCTGTCGTAACGCACAATACATTAATATTATAACAAACCCATTTTTTTTTTTAAATAAGAGTTGGTGACTGGTACATTTGTAAGTTTTAAATTTGAAAAAAATCAACTTATATGAATTTTAAAACTATAAAACTTTAAAATGAAGTATAAAAACTTGTTTTTAATTCTAAAGACTATTTCTTTAAGCTTGTGCGCACTAAAAGTTTAAGACAAAATAAAAGTATATTCTTTTGTTAAAGACACTCAAAAATTGCAGTTAATTTTAATATATTTATATTGAGTTTAATTTTAAAACAGTCAATAAATTTTCAATTAAAAATCTTTAGTACGAAAACATACTTTTTTAAAATATTTTTTGAACAGTTCACTTAAAACTTACTCTTCATGTTATCGGTACTTAGTACAGAAACATGTTTAGTTAATAATTTGTTTCTATTTTTGGTAACATTAATTGAAACATCTTTTATTCCAAAATCAAGTCATTTTTTAATTAACATTTTGTGAAGTATAGTAGTTTTACAATCATCAGTTATAGCTCAAATCTTACAACGCACCTCCTTTGAATTTACAATTTACTTAAGAACACGTACTACTTTGAGGCGACCGTTGTATTTACTTTAGTCTTCACCAATGCAATTCTTACATTTTATACAGTCTTATATATAGAACATTGAGAAAATGCCTTTTTTCCCCTGTTCTTCGTTTTAGTTTTGTTTGTATTTTGCTAATTTGTCAAGTTCTCTGTCATTTGAAATGAATGAATATGCAGAGCATGATCCACTTCAGAATGAATCTGAAAACTTAAGTTAGATAAAGGAAATGCTTATTCGCATTTTTTCGCTTTAGAAAACTTGGTGTCTAAATTTTCATTATATTTCTCTGAAGAGCTAAATAATACTCAACTAAATAATACTCTTAAAAATCCAAGACTTGACAACTTGAATGGCTCACAGCGCTTGCGACTTTGGTTCCAACGGACCGGAGGCCATCGAAAATTAATTCACAATTACTCCATCCGAAGTCCTCAATCTTTTGATGACTTTCTGAGCTTTTGCCCTGGGGTGCGTTTGTTATTTAATTAATGAGTTCCGAGAAACTTTAGCCGGATAATTGAAGCTGATTACTTGACGCATTAAATAGGACGGATCCTTAATTTTCATGCTAGTTCGGTTTACGCTGATACGCTTGGAATTTGTTACGAGCTAAGCACTGGATAAATTAAAGAAAAACAAGGAGTTCCATCTGGAGCGAAACGAGCCTACTTTTACATATATCGGTTTTCTAGTTTCAGTTAAGTGTGCTCTTAAGTAACAAAGGTTGCAAATTATTTCAAATAAATCTTTTTAACGCATAAAACTGATGTCTAAAAAAGGTATACACCTTATGTAAAAAAAGGGGGGGGGAGACTTTTTGAAAGTATAGAAGTGATATCAAATTCATTATCTCAAACAGTTAGGCATTTTCTTTCCATATTATCCAGCTATTTGTGAGCTTTCTAAAAGGGACATTACAATTTAGCATTTTTTCTATTATTTTAGCGCACAATTTTTATGAGAGACAAATTAAAGAACATACCTGCAAAAAAAAAAGAAAAAGAAAAAGAAAACATCTCCCAGCATTAAACTCTAAGCATGAATAGGTAGAAAAAACAAGGAGCTCGTTTAATACAATACAAATTCAACCACTGTTTTAGATTTCTACAACAAAAAAGTCACTCGCATTTCTAAAAAAAAATAAAAATAAAAATAAAAATTTAAAAAGTTTTTAAAATTTACTGTATTTAAATAAAAACCTTTAATCGAAAATATGCAGTTCTTTTTTCGGGGATTTTCTGCATTGCAAAAATAAAAGTTCAAAGGGAAAAAACAAAGTTATTCTCAATAAGTAGTTTGAAAAAATCATTTGATGCTCTTTCTTAAAAGAATAAAAAATAAGGCGATTAGAATTTCCCTTTTTTTTACTGTTACGAAAATATAAAAGAAGTAAATATAAATAAAATTTAACCATCAAATATAATGTTTAAAAAATACATATGTTGGAACCGAACTCCAAATTCGGACTACCAAAAAACCGTTGTTATTCATAGGCGTATGTCACTGCGAGCTGCACGTCATGTCACACCCAATTAGAGGTAAGAATGGTTATAGAAAATCAGCTTCTTTTGCCACGGAATATCAGTTTAAAAAATGAACATACTAACTATTTATTTTTCAACGACTACTGGTGCTATTCAAAAGAACAACTTAATTAAAAAGTTAATATGGACGTAAAAAATTCATGAAGGAACTGCCAACTGATAGTTTTTATTCATTGGCTTATGCCATCGCGATCTGTACATTATGTCACACTAATTCAGAGGTAAGAATGGTTGTAGAAGACATACAGCTACTTTTGCCACAGAATATCGGTTTTAAAAAAGGACATACTTACTTTTAACAAACTATTACATTTAACATACTATTTTTTCAGCAACTACTGGTGCCATTCAAAAACAACAAACTAAACAAAAACTGAATATAGACGCAAGAGTTTCATGAACCACCAAATAATCGTTGTTATTCATTGGCTTATGGCATCGCGATCTGCACGTTATGTCCCACTAACTCAGAGGTAAGAATGGTTATAGAAGATATAGCTTCTTTCGCCACGAAATATCGGTTTAAAAAAAGAACATACTTATTTTTAACAAACTATTACATTTATCATACTATTTTTTTCCAAAAATTACTGGTGCCATTCAAAAACAACAAATTAAACAAAAAATGAATATAGACGCAAGAATTTCATGAATCGTTGTTATTCATTGGCTTATATCATCGCGATCTGCACATCATGTCCCACTAATTCAGAGGTAAGAATGGTTATAGAAGATATAGTTTTTCTTTTTATTTTTGCTACGGAACATAGGTTTTAAAGAAGAACATACTTACTTTTAACAAATTAATACATTAACCATACTATTTTTTTCAGCAATTACTGGCGCCATTCAAAAACAACAAACTAAACTAAAACTAAATATAGACGCAAGAATTTCATGAACCACTAAATAATCGTTGTTATTCATTGGCTTATGTCATCGCGATCTGCACGTCATGTCTCACATTTTTTTAGGTGGGGGGGGGGGGGTCAAACATCAACCATCATTTTCCTCAGCGACGTAATTTTTACATTTCGTAGGGAACGAATAAGACCGTAAGAGAATAAAGTACCTAGAGCAAAGCACTACTAATCAGTGACTGAAATGTGAACGTGAAAATTCCCAAGCGTAAATCTTCCCAAGTTTCGCTGCTAATGAAATTTTTGTTCCCTTAGGAAAAAGAGGAGGTGGTATTCATTAACGGTGCATTAGGAAAAGGGGAAAAGGTGGTTCGATCAAAAATGTTTTGCTAATGGAAGATTTTTTAGTGAATCTTTCCTAACAGGTCACCAGTTTTATTCGCATCTAACTGCATTTTTTTTTCTTTCAATCGTAAAGATTGCAGGGCGTGAAATTGAAAAATGTAAACAACTTTCCTTCAGCTTCATATTTAGTTTTATCCCATAAGCAGTTGATGATTAAACACAAAGGATGAGCTAAAAAATGAGGATAATTTGATTGACATCAGTGCAAATAACATTATCAAAACGTAGCATGAAGTATTTTATGAATTGTATTCAAAATACATTCAAAAATTAATTTTTAAATACGTATTTAAAAATAGATCATTTCTTATTTAAAATCAATATATAAATGTATTAAACACTTGGAAGTTAATCAATTAACTATGTTCATTTTTCAGTGAAGTAAGTTCAAGGATACTATTAAGGCGTTAGTGAAACTCAGAATTTGCATAAGTATATGCAATATACTTATGCAAATATTGCATAAAAAATATTATTGATATGCCGCATTTTGTATCAAAACCATTAATTCCATATCTTCAAACTTATTCGCAACTGCTTCTCAAAGCTTTTTAATCATCGATAAGGGTTGCTTCTTAACCACATAAAGCATGAATGCAAATTTTTTGAAAAAATTATTACTCTAAAAATGTTCATTTTGTTATGTACAGCTTTAAATATTATCATCTAAATTTTTAACTAGTACAGCTATGAACATATAAAAAATTCTTCAAAATCTTTTGAATATAAGCTTTATTTTTTAACAATTTTTTTACATTGCCAATTTCCAGTACTCATTTTAATCACGTTTGGAACACTTTAATTCAAACAAAGTGCTCCAGTTGTCTGAATGTGAACTAATATATACCGAATATGATCCGGTAAAGAGAAAGTACTGAAATGTGCTCCGAATTTGTCCGCAGTGACGTCTTCACAACGTCACAAAATGACTGGCCTTATATTAATTATTTCAACCCGGTCTTTGCGAAGTCTCCCGAAACATGTCACAGTTACTTTGTGACCGTTGCCATTTGGACTCGTAATCACGTCTCTGACTCTTTTCCGTGACATGTTGTTTGTTCTCTGTCTAGAGTTTAAATAATATTAGTCAGTGACTCATGTAATTTTTAATAAATGCAAAACTTTTCAACTTTTCTGGCACATCTGTTATAAAACCAACTGGTGTGCCAGCAGATGAAGATGTGAAATGTGGAGAAAAGTGAAATAGTTAAGATTGCTTACCTTTTTAAAAATGAGCATATTAGATAATTAATTCGAAAATGGCAGTACATAAAGAAATAACAATGCCTTTTATAAATAACTTTACGTCGAAACGTTATTTTAATATTCAGGCAATAACTTTGAATCCGTGGTCAAATAGTAATAATAATAACTAGTCGACCCGTGCGGAACTCCGCACTGTACTTCGAATCGCTTCATAAGGCATTTCGCTCTTTAAAAATTTCAAAAAAAAGAATATTATGAAGAAAAACCGAAAAAAGTAAGCGCACAAGAGAAGGCATGTAATTTAAAGACATCAGTAACAAAACTTCGTTAAATACAACGTTGTGATAATTTGATCATCGCTCCCCTTTTGGTTGTACGTATTTTCAATGCAAATATGAATATCATTAAAAGTGTGGCTGAGTGACTCGTGAGAAAGCAATAATTTTGCATGTGAAAAAACAGGTTGTGGCAAATACAGTCCTGCCCACGTGAGCATCTGACGAAAAAAAAAAGAAACATTAAAGAGATATTTAGTTACACGGATTCCAACTGGCGCCGTTCTGATTAACAGTACGACACTCCAACAAATCTAGCAACTGCGCCTTCCTTTTCAAATGCTATTCATTGAAGGAATGCGCAATAAAATACAGTAAAAAAGCTTTTTGCCGAAAAAAAATAATAAGACCATGCGTCTATGTTTTGTCATTAGCCAGCATGATACGATTTAAAATTATTTGCAAAACAAGGAATTTGATTAAAGAATGAGGAAGATCTCACGTAGCGATTGAAACAAACATTCTAGAGAAGTAATAAATTCGATTGAAAAAATAAGTGTTTTTATTTTTGAAATTTTAACAATTTCCCATAGCAGGCTTCTTAAACCTATACGGCTTAAATGCCCGCACTTGTTTTTCTTTTAATCGAACACTTAAAATTCAAAACCGAAACCAGTTGAACTGAGTCTGTTTTTTAAGTGTAATTTTTCGAACGTAAACAAAATGCTTTTTTTTTTTTTTCAGCCGAAAGCAGAGGAGTAGAAAATGATTTCTTACTAATGAAGTTGATATTAGTTTTAATGTTTTCTATCGTATTCGAATAAATAGTTATAGATTACGAAACTCGTAGTTTTAATTTGGCGTAGTATTTTTTCATTTGTACGAATTTCAAACACTGCTATTAGAAAAATCTACATTTCAGCATACAAAGAAAATGTTCTTCTGCACAAAAAGGATTCCCTTGAGGTATATCTAATACTTTTTTTTTTATGCTCAGTGGTCTGGACGGATTCAAAGCTTTAAAATAAAGGTCAGAACACCCTTCGATTAGCAGTCAACTTATCTGAATGATAACTGTAGCCTGCATAAAGGAGTCGAAACACCAAATAGCATTCCCACTGCATTTATTTTATTACGGGTGTTATCTGTTGTATGTTATGAGTACATGTAATGCGTAATATTAAAGTAATTTTGCTATTATGTCGGACAGCCCGAACTGGCCCGAAGTTCAGACAGTTTATAGCCGAACGCTCTACCGGAAAAAAAACCCACAGGTTAATTTTAAATTTTTTTTCTTGCCGAGAAGGGTTTTTATTTTTTAAAATTTTTACAATTTGTTATCGCAGGCTGTTTGAACCGTTATGGCTTAGATGGCAGCAAGTGTTCATCATTTAACAGCACGGTTAAAATACAAAATAATTTGAACTAAGTTATTTTTTTAGCGTAGCTTTTCAAATGTAGTAAAAATGTGATACGCTATTTGTTTTTTTGTTTTTTTTTGCAAAAAGAAGAAATATATATATATATATCACCCTTTAAATTGAGGTAGTAATTTTTTTATTTGTACAAAGAGTCAAAAACTCATTAGAAGAATCTATAATTCAACATACGATTTATTATATTTTACTGAACAAAAAACACTTTCATTGTAGTCTCAAATCTGAAACCTGATACTTATATTTTCACTTACATTATGCTTTAATTTTCTTACCGGAGCCAAAGGTTTAAAAAAAAAACCTTACAATTGAGCATCAATTTAGCTCTGTGTTGAATCAAGTTTTCATAACAGCTAGGAGCGTTTCTATCTCATGTATTCCCTCATATTTGTTATTCACTGTTCATGTAATGCGCGACATTTTCCTAATTTCTTGATGCAGATTGTCCGGACATGGGCCCGAACACGCATTCTCCTGGTTATTAGTCGAACGCTCTGCCGATCAAGCTATTCAGCTCTGTCGGCAACAGTGCAAGTTAAAGTTATAAATTTAACCGAAAACCTCATTTTGGTTCTTTAAAACAGGTTTTTTTGCCCGAAAAAACAATTTTTAGACCGTGGGTCTATTTTTCGTCAGTAGACTGCACGATAAGCTTTAAAATAAGGTGTAAATCAAAGAAATCGATCAAGAATTGAGGAAAATCTCGCGTAGAAACCAAAAACAGGCTATAGAAATAATATATAAGGATAATTAATAATAATAATAACAATAATAATAATAATAATAATAATAATAATAATAATAATAATAATAATAATAATAATAATAATAATAATAAAATGCAGTTGCTGCCTTTAACCTGCCCATGGCAGTATATACAATTAAATAGAAATTTAATATACTATTCTATAATATCTAAAATTATTTTTGCTAAACCATGAAATTTCACAATACGTGCATTAAATTTTTGAAACTACATGTAATATTACAATATATACCTTAATCTTTAATCCACCCAACTTTTTGACTAGAATCAACTATATGTATAAGGCCACGCATCCTTATCTAAGTTTGTAGTTTTAAAAAAGTCAATATCGATGCTTAACATGACATGTTTTTTCACAAAAAAATGCGTGCATTTTATTTTACATTTCAAGTAGGATATGAACAGAATGAGCTTCTCGATTTTTTTATTCCTCAGATTAACACACAATACCTGCCTAGAGGAAGCCTGATTTGAAAATTAGTTCTTTCTCGGGAAACCATCCCAAGTGTAAATTGCTTCAACTCATCCTCGTAATGAAATCTGTCTTCCTCTGGGACATGGTCTAGTGACACTAATTAAACGACTTTCCTTTCAGAAACGTTACTTTTTGCGCAATTCTCATTTCCAATCTATTGATGTTTGATTACTAACTGAAAATGAAACTTATCTCGCTGAATAAGCAGTTATATTTTTTAGAGTTTAAAGTTACACATAAGGAGCATTTTGTTGATCTTCTATTCCATTTTGGTAATACAGTGCAGTACATTTTCGTAATAGAAAAAATGGATCAATGTTGTAATCCTGTTTCGCAGGGCGTTAGCTTTACAAAGCATTAATATTTTAGTTATGTCATAAAGGAAATAAAGTTTTAAAAAATAAATGAATTGCAGTATAAACATAGTTAAAGAAATAAATTACGATATAAACTGTATTGGAACAAAAATTATGATATAAATTTTATTAAAACAAAAATTACATTATAAACTTTATTGAAACAAAAATTAGAATATAAACATAATTAAAGGGATATGCAGTAGATCTGCCTCCTCGTGGTGCACCCTGGAAACACCTTAAAGTTGTTAAAAGTTCTACATCTGTTACCATTCTTTACCCCAAAGTAGAGTTGCTTTCGATCTTGACAGATGGATCCCTCTTGTCTCGTAAACCTATTGCAGTGCAGGAGTTTCCTCCGAAATCTTGTCATTACACATCCCTGCTGGCCGAGGTTCAACATTTGACGGTGAAGTTGCTTCAATTCGGAAAATTCTGTCCCAGTTGCTATGTCACTTGGGAAAATTATGCCGTGGGCAGGTAAACGACAGTATCTACAGAAATAAGTTTTCAAGACAGTTGAAGAAACGTCTTTTGGATTTAATACCAACTATAGGAAATGTTTGAATTAGACTTTTTTACGCTTTTTTTTTTTTTAGCGGAGACCAATAAGTGTGAATCTAAAAAATTGTTCAAAAGTTGAATAATGTGTGTTGAGGACAGGGGACAGAAATGACATTTGCCTGCATTTTATTTTTTAGAAATAAAATTTGAACACAAAATGGGGCTGATTCACATTCTTTATTCTCTTTGTGAGCATTTTAAGTGAAATATTTCATTAAATATTGAAAACAAAAATATTTAGATGAAAGATATAGCATTAGGACACACAAGTTAACTAATTGAGAAAATCACCCATACATACTACCTTAATTTCTTATTTTAAAAGTTCTGTTTCATTCCCTTTTTTTTTCTCAATGTATCATATAGTAAGCGTCAGGGCAATCACTTTTTTGATAGAATATCGATGCAGTTGTTATGAACATTTATAAAAACATTTTTAAAGCAAAATCCAAATAAATGTAATATTTCTATATTTAACTTATGAACATTTTATCATTAGTTGTTTAAAAAATGTGTTTATTGTTCGTATTTCTATATTAGCATTGAAAGAACAGAATTTATTTTGAATACTGTTTGCATGTTTATGCAAAACATTTTTTCTGAATAAAAACAAGGTTGTGTATCATTTTCAAATTTTCTGCAAATATCACTCGGAACTGCCTATTTCTTTGGCTGAAATTAATTCACACACACACACACACATCTTCTTATAACCTTTTCTTATACCTATTTTTTTCTCCGTCATGTCACTAAAACAAAGGTGAAATATTTATATTGTTTACAATACTTTGAAAGTTTCTTGAGCGATAGCCCCAAGATACGAAGACATTTTTCACTGAAAGAAGATAGATTTTTTTGATTTTTTGCTGCTGTTTGAGATCTAATATTCAACATCTATTCCACGAGGGGTTTTGGAAAATATTTTCTCCTTAAGCCTGGGGAAAAACTGAAGAGAGCCAAAAGATTTTAACAAGCGTGTTTTTCACCAACAGAGAGTACATGGTAAAATTGTTTGCAAACGTATTCAACAAAACTTGACGACATTTAAAGTACTTAAATATTTCATTTTTATTTAAATATATAGTTTTAAGTATAAAGTATCAAAAAGATTAGTTCAGAAGCTAGTTTTTAATTTCTGCAAACGAAATTTAGCTGGTATTGGAAATAAATTTATGTTTCGATGATAAACAAACATGCAAATTTCTCTACACAAACTTTCTGTGAAAAGACTCAAAAACTAAAGTAAAAATTCACAAAGAGGAATGAAATTTGCAGATTCCTGTGTTGAAACTGAAACAAACCCTTTTTTTTTTCAATGCAATGAAAAAGATGCATAAAGAAGAAAAGACGTGTCGTTTATGCCAGTTGTCCATACCAAATATTAAGCTAAAAATAAGCGCAACAATTGTCATTTCTAACAGTCATGTGGCTATGTTTGAATGTAAGAAATGACAATTCAACAAATGACAACATCTTAAGGCTAAAAAATGTGTAAAAATGAAAATGCTTTTGTTTTCACGAATTCAGAATGTCACACATTGTAAGATCTAAAGTATAGCTGAAGATACAAATTCAGCTGCCAACTGTTAAATGTCTTACTTTACTTTTATTTTAATATTGACATGATTTATTCAAGCTTCCACCAGCTAACGCAAAAAGCTTATTGTATCACACGGTTTGATACATTTTCAAAGGTTCCGATACATGAATGTAATTAACATTGTCTTTGCTTATAATTCCTTTGTTAAGTCAAGTCAACTTTTGAGGCTCATCAGTCAACTAGTGAGGTTCTTACAGTTTACAACTACCCTAATGGTTTTTGTGACCGAAGTCTGTTTTTCGATTCAAACTATTATGCGAAATGAAATTGATCTGCTTCGTTTTCATTAAATGGGCTGAGCTCAAAAAAAATATAAATAAATAAATAAATAAATAAATAAATAAAAGATTGATAGGTTTTTTTCGTATTTGATTTTATTAAATTTAAAACAAAATTGAACTATCGAGATTTTTTCCTTTCAATCGGTTTAACTATTGTACTTCATACTGAATGTAACAAAAAGAAAGCACAGTTTTAAACGTTTTATTTACTTTATTTATGTAACTCAATATTCCAGTGATACTATATTTTTCCAATATGCAGTCCATCTACAGCCCGGGTATCACATCCGGAGACCTCTGTTTCGTCTAAGTTATGAACTTATCAATCTAAAATATTAACTGAACTGGAGGCAGATGTCATATCATCTAAGCCGAGATTTTCCACAAACTGGCAGCTGAACTGGTAGAAAGGGTGGTAAATTACTGCTTAATATAGATATATTCAAGCCTCTAAATAATTTTTTAAGTATGACCCTTCAATGACTAAGGTAATATCTAGGCGGTATTCCAGTTCTTGACACACTTAAGATAAAGTATATTTTAAAAATAATTTAAACTTTTTTTTAATTCTTTGCTTCAGGATATTGCCTTCAGTTCCCGAAGATTTACAGGGAGTAAATGCTGGAAAAATGGAGCCTCAATCAGTTTATCTGTAACAAAATCCCATTGGGAAATCACTTTGAGTTTGACCTGAGAATCTTGAGGGCCAACACATCACATGACATGTATTTGACCTAGCACGACCAAAATAGCAGCATTAATATCCACCAAATATTCTCTAACTCGCAAGGCTTTCAGATTTGCGTACTCATTCCAATTAGTCCTTTTGAAGCTCCAAAGAGTGACTTTTTTTCCATATACACACATATTTGTGCATGTATTACATTATACCTCTCTGTCTGTATGTTATTTATTTAAAAACTTTCAAAGGCTAAATCTTCTTTTTTTTTTTTCCTTTTTAAATTTTTGATTGATCTGAAACATCCCGCCTTTCCTAATACTCAGCTAGGATTTCCAATTCTGAGAAGCCAACGGTACTTTTCCTAACGCTTAATGTTTACATTAATACTAGAAAGTCGCCCGTCAAAGTATGACGGGTGAAAATTGCTGCTACTCTTCTACATTTGAACAAAGCAATCACCTGTTTGGTGATATTTTGATATTTGAAATTTTAACCCTAAGTCCAGTGGATTAATCCGAAACTCCAGTGGATGGCGTTAATTTTGAATCATTATTTTAATTCTTCATTCTCCTAAAATGACTGTCTTACCAGTAAAACAGTTAAGTTACCGGATCGAGTTCAACCTTGTCACCCTAAAGCTTTTCCTTGCATGTTAAACATTACCAAAACATACTTAAAATACACCGCCTGCTCAGTTTTTCCATCCGAGGACAGCAGTTTCGTGCTTTTTAGCACTCATCAGACCGGGCTAGGTATCACATGAGCTGGAGGTGAAAAATCTCTTAAGGGAGATGAGAGAGCCAAACAAACTGGTAGCTAATGCAGAATTAGCAAACCAGTTACTACAAAATTACCAAAACATGCATACTAACAAATTATCATGTCGTGGCGCGAGTTCCATTGTTGAAACTCGCGGGTTATCCGATCATTGGCTATTATTTATATGAGAATACTAGAAGAACTTTCAGAAAATTCACACAGCAAAATATTATTTCCGCAACAAAGCAACGTAATGAAAATGTTTGATAATTCTACGTCATCAATGACAATTTTCGTGCAATTTTATCTGTTTTATACTACGTCTACATAGTGATTCCGACCACGTTTTGCCTAGCAATTTCTATTGTTTCAACCATCTCTTTTTTGTTATTTTTGTTTACTCTACATCATAAAAATGAGTTAAAATGAACTATATAACTGGTACAATAATAAATTTCATTTCATTCAAATAACTTGACAACTCCATTATCTGCTTTTATTTCTTTCCGTATGCCTCGTTTACTTGATCCTCGTCCTTGAATTTATAAGCGTAGAACTTGCTCCAGCCCTTGTCTTTCATTCCCCAAGCAAGCGATTCCGGGTACCTGAATGGAAGATGTTCTGCTGATTCGAGAATTAGTTCTTCCACGAAAACGTTCCCAAGTGTAAATTTCTCCAACTTCCTTCGATAATGAAACCTGTCGTTTGGAGGGAAGCGTAGTACTGACATTAATTAAACATTCTTAGATTTTGGGAAAGCTCATTTTTTGTGCAGTTCTTACTTTCAGTTTTTTGAAGCTTCGTTATTGTTTGTCAATATTTTTTTCCATATTTTTTTTTTTAATTCTTTTACTACTAGACAATTCTAAAACGACATTTAGGTCGTAAAACTTTAATTAAAATGCGCAGTTTCAACCCATTTAGCGTATGACAGTGTTGTCATTTATATCGTTTTAAAATTAGTTTTAATTGATTTTTCCCCTTGTCATCACAGCTCCAAACTTGCTCGCTTAACAATATATTTCAAATTTAACAAAGAAATTATTAGAAAATTATTGTGATGAGAGTAATAGAATAAGAAAACATGTTTTTAACGCCAAACTAAAAACTAAATCAGGGCGGTCATTCCAAGCTCGTCAGCTTGCGAGATCGAGATTCTCGCTCACGTGATTGGTTGTGACGTAGAAATGACACAAAGTAGTATTCTAATCTACTCGAACCTAGCCGCAAGCAAAGTTCAAGTAGATTAGATTACTACTTTGCGACAACTACATCACAACCAATCACGTGAGCGAGAATCTCGACCTCGCAAGCTAATGAGCTTGGAATGAACGCCCAGTTCTTATCATTTTTAATAAGTGAAATCCCTTAATCTAATGTTATATCAATATCTCATGTTCTCAACTCTTCTAGTAACAATTGTAATAAACGAAATATTGCTTTCCGGAACTTGTTTTGGAGAAAGAACACTAAAATATACTACCGTAAAGCTTGAGCCTCTAGGGGCTACTTGAACTCATGAGAAAAAAGTGTTTAAAATCCGTCCTAGTCCTATACAGGGTGCAGAGAAAGTTCCCACAATTTTGTTTAAAACGTTTTTTTGGCGTTAAAATCGTATGTCGGCGATTTATTTGGCACATATTGTTTACTGGCATTAAAAGTATTTGAGGTTTAAGGATTTGTTCTTTGTTAGTTCATTAAGTTAGTGAGCTATGAATCGTGAAAATGTGCGTGTTACTGTCGTTGAATTACACAAGAAGACAATGAAAACAGCCGATATTATTCGAACGACTGGATTCAAGAGTAAAACAGTCTATAACGCTGTGAAACGCTACAAGGAGACTGGAGGGACTGCCGACCGTCCACGGAGTGGTCGTCCAACCACTTCAACGACTCCAGCGAATATGCAGAAGATCCGCTGTCGCATCCGTCGCAATCCAGAGCGCTCAATGCGAAAGATGACCAAAGAACTGGAGATCCGCGAAAAAAGCGTCCGAACCATCGTGAAAAACAAGTTGGGACTTCGTTCTTACAAGATCAATCGCCTCCACTTCCTCAATGACACAATGAAGCAGAAAAGATTGATAAAAGCTCGACGGATGCTTCGCTTGACCACTGGTGCTCGCCTTTCGAAGGTTCTCTTTACGGATGAGAAGATATTCACCATCGAGGTCACACATAACCGTCAAAATCATCGCCAATTGCTTAAGAAGGGTCAGAAGAAGACCGCTGCAGCAAACATCATCGGACACAGTCACTTTCCAGCCTCCGTAATGGTCTGTGCTGCCATTTGTGCCACTGGGAAGACGCCGCTTGTTTTCATTGACAGAAACGTCAAAATTAATGCTGCGAGCTATCAGCAGCGGGTTTAATGCGATGTACTGAGGCCATGCGCAACAGAACACTTTGTCCAAGATGGATTCACACTCCAATAAGACTGGGCTCTTGCGCTTTCGGTCCGATCGACGATTGCCATCTGCGAAGATCTGTTCCCAGGTTTTTGGGTCAAGGATGTTTGACTCCCTAACTCACCGGACCTCAATCCGATGGATTACTCAGTGTGCTCAATCTTGGAGGAAAAAATCTCGGAAAAACGATACGCCACGATGGACATAGTCAAAACGGCTCTAAGGCGTGTCTGGAATGAGATAACGGTGGATGCGTGCGCGAGCATCGTTTGCATTTTCTGACTGCGGCTGCGTAAATGTATTGAAGTCCAAAGAGCCAATTTTGAACAATTGTTATATTTTTTTTTTGTTTAATGTTATTATTATTGTTTCAATAAAGTGTTTTTACTGCTTTCACTTGTTGATTTGTTGAATTATGTGTTAGTTACAGGCTATTGAAATATCTAATAAAATTGTGCGAACTTTCTCCGCACCCTGTATAACTCAATGAATAGACTTAAAGAACTTTCTCCGTGACAGGTAGCAGTACTAGGTAAAGGCTGGAGCATGAAACAAAGTTTCTGCTATTCCCAACTTATTTTGATTGATGTTATGATTGCAAGTTGCCTAAACAGTTGTTTTTTGTGTCTTCAAACTTTCACATGTAAGTTCATGGAAACATCTGATATCATCAAGGTCAAGATAGTTTTATGTTTGCATTCTATTTCTTAATGAAATAACAGTGTTTTAAGGTTATAGCTATGTAACTAACATAGTAACTAATATAAGTTTGTAAAAGTGCACTGGTTGCCTTAAAATGGGCCTGCTTAAACTCGGCGTTCAAATAGCTCCAAACCACATTTCATCACTAAATTATGTTAAGTAAGGTTTCTAATCTTTCAAAATAAAGATGTTAGTTACAATTTATACCCGTTTTTTGCAAATCTGGGGATAAAAAGATTTTGAAAGTAAAAGAGAAACCCTTGAAGTAGGAAAAGACGCGGATTATTAAGAAGAAAAATTACAATTGTGTCCAGATTCAACTAATTCCGGAGAAATGTCTTAGAGAGTGGCATTGCCCATTTTGATTTAAGTATATCAACTCTAAAAAGGAAATTAAAAGATCGTTCACGAAACAAGCCTGGGATCCTGTAGTATTTAGTAGCTAGGAAGAGTAAATATGAAATAAGATCAGAGAAAAAAATTCACTCAAGCCATTAAATTGAGGGGTTTTCATTCTTTCTAATGCTTAAATAATGAGCATTTCAATTGGTTTTACCTGTAGTTAGATTATGTTTCTAATTGACAAATTATGTTTGCCTATAAATATGTTTTTATGTATACGTTAATTTTATATTAATTTATATAAATAATTTGCTATTTATATATATAGTTCGTTCACTAGAATGTACGTTTTGAGATTATTTTTCAGAATCATTGGTCTTGCTTGATACTACCATCTGTTTTATAGCATTTCCTAGTAGATTTGCTGAGTAGGACCAAGTAGCCTCAGCGCGGGAGTACTTGAACCCAATTCTTAAAAATAGAAAAAATATATAAAGATTTTAAGTTGTTTAAAAAAGGCTTTTGGTCGTAGCAGAACATCTGAATAATAGTAAAAACAAGGTTATCAAAGTGTTTAACTAAACTGTAAACACGGTTTAGGAACGTTCCTGGGAAATAATGGGCAGCTGATGTGTCCAATTTCTGCCAGTAACATATCTTGCAAAATCCAGGAATGTTTTTCGTTGAAATTCAGTAACCATCCTGAAATTATCCTAGAAACTTCTTAAAATATTCAGAAATATTCCCGTTAAAAGCCAGTCGTGTCTCTGAAAAATTCTAGTAAACTTAAGAAGGTATAACATAATAGCTCGGCATTTTCCTGATTCATCAAGGAAGTTCCAAGAGCATCACTGCAAACATGGCCAAAGCTTAGCAAGAATTGCTGGCAAGTAACGAAAATTTTACTCGCCTGCAATTCCTGCAAAGCAACGTAGTCCACACTTATTCGCTCCCTGTGGGAGCTTAGTTAGCATGGACGGACCGTGCCTGAACTGAAGCCTATGCACTTTATAAATACGTTCAGTTATTCTTTAAACTGGGAACAAAAAATATTTTCACAACGGTGAAAAGTCTGCATTTGTGCAACTTGTAGCAATTCAGGAAACGTTTTGACAATGATACTTGTTTTTTCCAGGAAGTAGATAAAAACCATTGAAATCACGAAACGTAACACGGAAATATCCAGTAACGTTTCAGAATTTTTTTACAGTGTAAGCATTCTGTGTAAAACTCGCAAAAAGTATGAAATTTCGAGTCCACGTAGCCATACTTTACGTTACTTGATTCATCACTATGCATTAGAAAGATATTAGTTCGTCGATTATTTATTTATTTATTTTTTTGTAATAGCAAAGTCATGTAGTACTACCGTTTTCTTCATTTTGAACACGATGAAACAAATCTCGATCTATCGCGGATTTCGGTTATTAGCTATCATCTTATTATTTTGTGCCAACCATTATTGCCATTAAGATGTAACAGGCTTTTACCGCAAGTTATTTATCTTCATTAAGTATTAATCATTGGCTTTCATTGATGAACATGTTGTACGTGCAACCCTACCTGGTAAGGAAAACACGTACAGATGAAGCTGAAATAAGAATACCGCTAAATTAATGGGTCAGAATGGCGAGCAATTCAGGAGAAAGAGTAGTTACAACTGAATTATTTAGGGTTCGTGAAAAAGAAATGTAGGAATTGCACATTATACCACGAAAAGACTGCTTCTTTAGTTAAAATTTGGAAAAAGACAACAATCTTATGTCAGGGGTTTTCAGCTTGTGGGAAACACGGGCCTTAAAGGCTTAATGGTTATCAACGGAGATGGAAATGTATAAAAATAGACTCTAAAACGGAGCTAACGTTAATTTGATTATTTTTGAAGTCATATGTAATTGTATCAATATGTTCTATCAATCTTTCTTTTGTTCTAGTTTGATTAAAGTTTTCATTGCCACAAAAAAACGAACTGATGTGTGCATCACATGACTTCCTTTTACTCCAATTTAATGTCATTTCCCCATTATTGGCAATTTTAATGTGGTTCAATAGTTTACTCTAAATATCACCAACAGTGGCCAATTTGAAACCAAATTTTTTAAAAAATGCCAAATTTGTCTCCAAGTTGGCGACAAAACATGACGACCAAAAGGCTGGTGATATATCGCCAAATCGCCAAGTGTCCGACAAACTGCAACACCACTTGAGTTTACATCGAAATTAACAATGCCCCAAAAAAGGGGCAAAAGACCCCTTTAGAAACACCCGAATGCAACCAAAAAGGGAGGTGCACAGCTAGACCCCACTAGGAGTCTACGTACCACTAGGAGTATACCGTTCTTGAGTTATGTGACATGCATACGCACATTCGCACATACCTACATTACGTACATACAGACGTCACGAGAAAACTCGCTGTAATTAACTCGGAAATCGTCAAAACGGATACGTTTTTAGGCACTTATCCACCTGTGGTCGAGTCGAAAAAAACACTTAACATTTATTTGGGGGTGAGCAAAATGGAAATTAAGGTCGATTTTTCAGTGAAAATCTTTTCACGAGTACAATACTTCCTTTTTTGTAAAACGAAGTAAAAAGCGTACACAAAAAAGGAGTGCAAAAAGAAGTTTGAGTGTACGTATTGTCATCTATATGACTTCCCATTAAAAATTATTATACGTATTTGCCTCTAAGATAACGGTTCTGCAGGGTTGGATCCTCTAAACAATATCTAATATCTCCCCTGATCGTTATTGATGCAGTAACAAAATTCTCAGTAGATTTTAATTTTCCTTTCTCTAAAATAAAACAATTCAAGATAACGACACTTTTAAGAAGTCTATTATGTTTTTAATATCCTCACGCTGATAATAAGTTTCAGCAATTCAAAACTCACAGCAACGCGTTTCCTTCAGCATTCCTCACTTACATAATAATACTTACCACATAACGAGACAGTTCGAAAATTAAAAAATACACGTATAAATGATAATTTTCCCAATTTTTCTTAAAATAGGTAGCTATTAGTCAAATGCGCTTTCTAAATTATTTCTCGCTTATTAGAGAGTTGCCTTTTTTTTTTCACTACATTCAAATGATAATCATTGCCATCATTGCTAATGCTCACATTTTTGCAAGCGTCTTTTGAATTCGATGATTTCTTCCTTCTTAATGAAGGCGGCGTGATGTTGCTATGGTAACAGTCATTTTGAATTCTTGCGAATCTTACGTCCGTCTAGTATTTAGAATTCCTCGGAGCATCATATCACTTGCAATAATGATTAACGTGTCGTAAGTTTCAGAAAAGTATGCAGTCTTGTTTTGCATAGTAGGTTACTAGTGTATGTGTAAATATGCTTGAAATAGGACATGTTTGTTGGTTTTGCTAGTGCATACTAGTTCTCTTTTTTGAAGTGAAACATTTTATGCGAGAAGTACATAGAGTAAAGAAATTGCATAGAGAGGCCCCGCTATACTAAGAAATAGATACCGGAAGTTGTACCGCTGTATCCCAAGATCCTTAGCTTCTTGCTAAATATCCTGAGATACATTTTGATTCAGATCATTCTATTACTGAATCTCAATTGGTAGCAAACTTAAACTTCGATATTGTTGCAAGTTTATGAAGATGTTTTTTGAAATTGCATTAAAACATGAATTGAAATGCGAACCTATCCACCAGTTACTTTATTCGGTCCCTTTGTAAGATTGGTAAAAACGATTCTCGCGAAGCGACGATGTTGTCATAACCCCGCGCATTATTGCACCACCGTATCCCATTACTCCGGCTTCAATTTTCTCTCCTTTTTACCATAGACTCTTTACCATATCTCTATGTGAACTTCTTTACTCTATGGAGAACTATGAAATTCTCACCCACAACCTTTTTGGGGGACGGAAGTGACGTAGTTGTTTTTTAACTGTTGCCAAAAACAATGAAAAAAGACAATAATTACAAAGTTAAAATACTTCCACTTTTTAATTGTTGTCAAAAACATATAGTTTATAAAAGTAATATTGACAATAAGTTTAGCAAATTAATTTCCACTCCGAACTTCAGCAAGCATATATTGTGAATTTTGAGCATTTTAAGCGTTTCAAATAATGGTGTTCGAAGATTTCCTTGATTCAAGTCAAGTCGTTTTAAAGCGTTAAAGTTTAAAAGCGTAATCTACGTTGTTCAAGTTCAGCCTTGAAATTAGTTTGTTAACTTTTTTTAACTAAATGACTTCTAAAATATTATTATTCTTCATTGTTAGCGACAATTTAAAAGCGAATTTTAGTATTGTTTAATTTGTTTGCTGTTTATAATATATTTTCTTTATTAAAAAAAAAGTTGTTGGGAATATGCTTAAATCAGGCGAAGAGAGAAAAAGAGAGAAAACGCAGGGTGAAGTGACGGTTCAGAATGTTAAAAAGAAAAGATAAAAGTTTACCTTCCATTGTGTGTCTTTACGACGTGCATTTTTTCTTTCTTTTTCTTTCTTTTTTTTTTTTTGTTTAAACAAACTAAAGAATTAAGCATTTACATAATTACATGTCGTAAGGTTTTAAAAATATTTCATGAGTTTCGGAAAACATTTTAGAGCATGAGGTGTAATTTAAAAGCTAAATTCATTGGTTTTGTGATCACATATTTGTTCTTTTTTGCCTTGTATGTACAAACTTAGTAGAAAAAGTATTGTATTCGATTGAATATTTTATATATATACTTTTTTAATTTAGCCGGATTAATTTTTGCAAGATATAAGAAATACGTAAGTTTTGGAATATCTGGTACGTTCTCGGTGTTTTTCCGTACGAAAGCAAACTTAATTTAAAATGAGCTGCGACTCAAAAACTAAAGCAAAGAATACATACAAATTCAAAAAACATATTGTCAGCTATCAGTCGTGGTGTCGATTAATTTTTAGTTTCAATCACTGCAAACGACTGCATTAATTGAATGTTTGCTCGCTATATGCGTTCGCGCTGCCTCAAAAATTTATTTGGTGATTGAAACAAAAACTGATAGGCAGATACAAAAGAGAGCTCTTACTACTACACCGTAAAAAAAAAAAAAACCGAAACGTTACTGGGTATTTATGCGTTACGTTTCGGGATTTTAATGGTTTTTATCCATTTCCTGGAAAAATCAAGTATCATTGTCAAAAAGTTTCCTGAATTGCTACAAGTCGCACGAATTCAGACATTTCAGTATTGTGAAAAACATTTTTAGCTCCCAGTTTAAAGATTAACTGAACGTATTTATAAAGTGCATCAGCTTCAGTTTAACTACGGCCCGTGCATGCTAATTAAGCTCTCAAAGGGAGCGAATAAGTGCGGACTACTTTGCTTTGCAAGAATTGCAGGCGGGTAAAATTCTCATCACTTACTTGCAATTCCGGCTTAGCTTTGACCATGTTTGCAATAATGCTCTTGGAACTTTCTTGATAAATCAGGAAAATGCCGAGCTATTATATTATACATTCCTAAGTTTACTTTAATTTTTCAGACACACGACTAGCTTTTAACAAGAAGATTTCTGAACTTCTCAAAAGGCTTCCAGGATAAATTCAGGAAGGTTACTGAAATTTAGCGGAAAATATTCCTGGACTTTGCAAGATGTGTTACTGGCAGAAATTGGGCACATCAGCTGCCCATTATTTTCCAGAAACTTTTCTGAATCGTTTTTTTCAGTGTAATTTTTGATATTAAACGTTACAAAAGTGATAGACAGACACACCTTGGAAGAGAACTATTACTAATAGTTTTTGGTGTTAAACTTCTTAAAAGTGATAGACAGATATACCTCGGAGGAGAACTATTACTAATAGTTTTTGATGTTAAACGTTCCAACAGTGATATAATGATACACCTCGAAGGAGAACTATTACTAATAGATTTTAGTGTTAAACGTTCCAACAGTGATAGACAGATACACCTCGAAGGAGAACTATTGCTAATAGTTTTTGGTGTTAACGTTCCAAAAATGATAGACGGATACACCTCGAAGGAGAACTATTACTAATAGTTTTTAGTGTTAAACGTTCCAGCAGTGATAGACAGATACACCTCGGAGGAGAACTATTACTAATAGTTGTTGGTGTTAAACATTCCAACAGTGATAGACAGATCCACCTCGAAGGATATCTATTACTATAAGGTTTTGGTGTTAAACGTTACAAAAGTGATAGACAGATACACCTCGAAGGAGAACTATTCCCAATAGTTTTTGGTGTTAAACGTTAAAAAGTGATAGACAGATACTCCTCGGAGGAGAACTATTACTATAAGTTTTTGGTGTTAAATGTTCCAAAAGTGATAGACGAATACACCTCGGAGGAGAACTATTACGGATAGCTTTTGTTGTTAAACGTACCAAAAGTGATAGAGAGATACACCTAGAAGGAGAACTATCAGTTGAGTGTGACACTTTGTGCCAAAGGGGGAAAGGGGTTGGGAAAAAAACATGACATCATTAATCAACAGCCCTAAAGCTAAACAGTTAACAGTCCTAACATTAACTAGATAAGGAAACAAATAATTACTTCCAAAACTTTGAAACCAAGAAATACTCCTAGCATTGAAATGAATTGCTGTATTCAACTATGACAATGAGATATTTATTTTCGAAAAAACGCTCATAATTTTTCGAGAATTTTCTTCACCTCAGCAAACATACGGCGAGGTGAAAGCTAGAAAAGAACACAGTTGAAATTCGAGGCGACGGGAAAATCGATGATCCAAGACGGTACGCAACTGTTTATTCCGTGAAAAATCTATTTTGCTGCAGGCGCAATATTCCATGGGAATTGGATAAATAAAACAAATGATATTGCATACATTTGTTTCTCTTAACGGATGAAATTGATAAATAACGAGGACAAATGACATTTTTGGTTTGTTTCTTCTTTTATTATGGATTTCGTGTTAGAAATGGAACGAAGATATTTTTGGTCACTGCTTTCAAGTGGAACGAAAGTATTGCTTACTTTGAAAAGAGTAATTCAGCTTTTAAGAAGACATTATAAACTAGAGTGGTGCGTATGAATAAGTTATTTTTACTTTAAATCTGCCAGTGTTTCTTTAAGGGGAGTTGGTATCGTAAAACCTTAAATGGAATAATTTTTTAGTTTGTATGTATGAAAATCTATATTGTGAAAACAAAGAATGTTCCAAAAATGACTGATACATTTAAAAAATCAATAAAAACTAAACGCTAAGCGACAGAAATATACCGATTGTTGCATTATGCTTAGGACAACAGTAAACTTTCGGGCAGACAAATATTTCAAATTTAGTTACAATGTTCCTCAACAGATAACGCTGCAGGTAATTTAAAGGGTATTAAAAAAACGCAGCTTGTAAAATTGCAAAAATGACCGATACATTAGAAAAATCAACGCTGCCCGTTTAGTTTTTATTGATTTTTCAAATATACCGGTATATGTCTATATGTTCCCAATACAAATCCACAGTTTACGTTCGATCTCGACCAAATTTGGCAGGGAGGTACTTGGACACTGGAGAAGGAACGTAAGGGAATTTCTAAACGCCAAAAAAGTACCGAGCCGTTCGAAATATAGTTTTTAAACTCAAAAATGGTATGAAGTAGCTCTTTCGACCCAAGGTTATAAGTTTACCATGAAAAAAGTTATAAGCATTTTTAAGAAAAAAAAAAAAAAACATTAATATTAAATCGGAAACTTATCTTCTTCCAAGAGCCAGGTTTTAAGTAGCGTGAATAAAATCACTGATGAGAAAGACCTGTTGCCATTTTTTCTCGACTGTAAACAAATAAAATGCTTTTGTTTTGAGGTTTTTCCTGTAATCGGGGGATTTTAAATTATTACTTTTACAGATTTGTTCTTTTTAATTCAAGCCTGATTGTTGAACACGCGTCACTTTAACTAACTTTTTTTTTCGAGGTAAGCTTTTGATATCCCTACTTCTTTAATTGTTCCAATAATAAATTATTGATCACATAATTACTTCGAAAAAAAAATCACTTTTTAAAATAATTTCTTGATTCGTTTAAAAATTTATCAGCTTAATTTATTTTATTTATGTGATCAAAATATTCCAGAAATACATTTGTTACTATTTTCAGTTGATCAGAAAGCAATAGCTTACTTTCAGTCACCAGAAAGTTTTAAAGAAGTCGCCAAATTTAAAGACTTGACGATAAAATAAAGGCACAGTCATAGAAAAAAAAAACGAAACACTTCAAATGTTTCGACCATTATACATGCTGGAAAGGAAAAAAGGGTGTCAACCGACTTGGTTTAAAGTCTTCTTTTAAACTACGTAGGTAACATTTTGATAAGGGACCATATACAAAGCAAAATGAGCACCAACTCTTGATTTTCAAATGGGAACCCCTATTTTTAGCTAAATAATTATATTTAGACAGCAAAATACAGCCAGGGTACGAAATTTCACTGCATTCCGTGCAGAAGAACAGGAGTTATTAAAGAAAAACGTTTTAGGGACCATCACCACATTGAAAACGTTTCTTTCAAGGTCACAGCTTATCAAGTAACGGAATGTAAACAAAGAAAAGATCGAGATTAATTAGCTCAATTCATGATTCTTTGAAGTTCACTTTTTTCCCCGTAATTCGATACTTTTTGGCCGATAATGTTGCGCCAAAAGCGATTTACGGTCGAAAACTTTTTTTTTTTTTAAGTTAAAATATTTACTGATTTTTGTCTATCTAAATTAACCTAAGAAAGACAAATGGGGTTGACTGGTCCATCGTATAGATCGTTGTTTAATAAATTGAATAATGACAAATTGAAAGTAATGGAACTTTTTGCCTTTTCTAATATGAACCTATTGGATTGCTTATATAGTCATTCAGCAATTAGCCTCATGTACATGCAAATATCCAACCTTATACCTAGAATCATGATGTGAATATGTTTGATAATTGTATTGCACATATGTTACAGGCTTATTTTGGAATGAATAGAAAGTCCTTTGATGTAAAATGGAATTGCGCATTTTTAATTTCGTAGAACATCGGCAGAAATTTGAGCTTATCGCACACAAAAATATAAAAAATATACCGCACAACCTGGAAAGACGCAGCATGAAATAGATTGGAGACTCGAGCGAAGCAAGGTCCATTTATTCCGTGAAAATTTGCTCTAAATACTTAAAATGAACGAAGAATCAAATAAAACATAAACATGACAATCTAAAAACGCGTTAATGAGCAAACCGTTCATGCTCGAACTTTATGTGGGAAATATTTGATTATTTGAATTAACACAGTGGGAAAACACAGTAATTGTTCTAGTGGCTTTTGTAATAAAAAAAAGAATTTGTTTCAAATCCAAATTTGATACGGAAGATCATAATGCGTGGTATTATTAAAAAAGCATAACACAATCGGCGGTTTTAATTAAACATGTAATGACTCTTAAAAGCAATATAGGAAAGTAATTTCTCAATGCTGTTTCTAGCAACGAGATTCGAGATGGTCAACCCGTAATTAAAAACGATAAAACTTATTTTAGGTTAAACCATGGTAAACAGAAATCAGACTTCTTGTCATTTCTCCGATTTTATAACTTTGCACTTGCAAACAAAGCTCAGCATTACTTGATTTTCTATAGTATCAGGGATTAGGCTGGCGCACCTATTGCAATACTACACGCAGCATACCCGACAGAGGGGGGGGGGGTAACTATCCAGAGCCTACAATTTCGTCCTTGCTGTGGATTTCACAGACTGGAATCGGAACTAGTCATGCGGGATGCAGAAGTCACCTCATTGAAGCTGAGAGTGCGAATAAACTGGTAGGTAAAGTAAATTTATCCTGCTGTATGTTTTACGGCATCTCACTGGTGAGATAAATTTTCTTCATCCACCAGTTTTTAGGCAATTTCAGCTTCAATGACATGACATCTGCTTCATTGATTGGCTAAGCCTAGTTCAGGGCTGTTGTGTTCCTTAGTTGGACCAACAGCAGCCATCCAATGGGATAAGCAAACCGCAATTGCAACGCACTGAAAGGCGGGCCGTATTCAGCCAGCGGAGCTGATCCACGTGGCCCGTTTTTTGCTTAAAGAATACGACCAGTAAGTAGAATTAGTTCCAGTGTCATAAAGTTGGATCCGAATATTCAGATATTGGATTGTGAAAAACATGCATTTAATAAGATAGGCATCTAGTAGTTGATAACAATAACTTTCTTTCTTTGTCAATATATTTCCATGTAATTCAAAAAAGAAGAAAATAATTTGAATTTTTTTCTTTGTCTTGTGGGAATGATTTTAATGAGAAATGCACGGACAATGACCGAGAAAGTAAATAGAAAAATAGTATTTAAATTATAATTAAGAATAGACAAAATCTCAACTTAATCTAAAACCCAAAAAATGTTTTGTTATATCTTTGACGAAGTCAAAATAAAGTTCACAATTAATCACAACTACTACTTTCGTGCAAATACGGCTCAAAGCACGCGGCCCACTACTGCGACTGACATTTCCTCTCCTAGATCTTAACACATTGAATATTATTCAAACTTTTTACAAAAAAAAAAAAAAAAAAATAAAAATAAAAACTAGTAAACTTTTCTAAGAGTAAATATTACCGTTAGACCTATCTGGATACTGTTAAAGGCGAAACTTCACACTGCCGGCTATTTTTCGAGTGCTTTTTCCCGATTTAGACAAGGCAATAATTTTTCCTTTTAGCAAATTATCACCGGGAAGAGATATTAATTCTACACTGTCTATTGGCAACAAACTAGCAAGACAATGAGGTTTTATTGTATGTTTCTGTGAAAAAGTTGTGCATGTTAATTTTTTTTTTCTGAGTTATTGTTTTACAAAAGGCAATGGCTAAACGCAGAAATAAAAAAAAAAAAAAAAAAGACAGAAGTATTTTAGAGTGTAGCTATTAATTTTAAAAGTTCTATATAATATTCTTTTATTAAACAATGAAGTAGTGTTTCGCATAATTTACACATTGACGTTTGAACGATATCCACAAAAACTGACGGTTGCAATATTGTGTATGTTTATATGTTTTTAGTATATTGCATACAATGTTAAAAGAGGATGCTGATCACAAATATGTGATAAGAAATGGGGTTCTCATTGAAAAATTTGAAGTTGATGCTCGTTTCAATGGGAAGACGACTCCTTAACAACAATTTTTTAACATAATTATGTAGAACTTTTTATTCCTGAAACAATAACACCTTACACGTGTCTCTAGTGTCAATAGTCTTTGAATACGATCTAGTGTTTCGTTTTTTTTCTATGACTGTACCACTCGACTTCACTGTCAGCATCTGCAAAGAGTGTGAAAGAGGTTTTCCATTTATCATGGAAACTTGCTCTGCTTGGTGATATTTCTTAAAATTTCGCAACACTTTAATACTGACCTTATATCTCGATGACAGGGACACGAGGGCGATTAATTTATGCTTCCAAAAACTTGTTGTTCTATACTTTTTCTAAGCTCGCTACTTTTACATTATTGTATGGGTTTCTGATAAGTATTTTTTTGATAAATTTGTTACAAGAAAGTTTTATTTGAAAATTTGTCTATTTAATTTTAAATAAATCTGGGGTCGGAGGAATAAAAACGGAAAATTCTAACTGGAAAGGTGTCGTTGCATTAACTGCAAAGAGGAGGAAATTCTGCGTGGTAAATATGAATTTTCAATAGTATTTGCCTTATCATATGAACCGAAGAATGATGTAACTATGGCGAAAATGAATTAAACCATGTTTTAAATGTACATATTAGTAAATAAAATTGGGGAACACGTGTTTCGGTGTTTTAATAAAACTCTTTTTGAATGAAAAACGATGTGAAAATTTTCCAATTAAAAAAATTGCTTTCCTGTAAATTATGTTTACCTTGATAATAGTCTGCATTTTTCTTTGAATAATTTCTATTAAAACCTTTAGTTAAAATCAAAAAATAGGAATAAAAAATAAAAATGTATGCGAAATAATCTTCCTAATAAAAAAAAATGCATGAGAACCAGCTTTTTTTCTCAATTGCACTAAACAACTTTAGACACTTTTCGAACAAGGACTTTCGTCCCCTGTTTAGAACAAGGACTGTTGCTCTTTTTTTAGCACTTTGTAGCAAGCGTTTTGGAATAGTTTTCAAAACCTTCCAACTTTCCTTAAAGCACTTATTTAGCTCGGCGCACTTTTTTAACATTTTTGAAAACGCATTTGGAAGCATTTCTGGGACATTGACACATGTCCAACCTTTTGGAACGAACTTTTTACAGCACTAACGGAACACTCCTTTGATTTAGAACCTCTTAAAAAGGACAGGCCAACTTATCCGACATTTTGGTTCCACGACAGCATTGGAACCAACCCTGTTTCTAGTATTTATAATTACGTTATAATACTTGCTGGCTTCTATGTCGTAAAAAAATGATGATAAGTTGAGCAAAATGCCCCATATAAGGTAAATCTAGAAAGATAACTTAGTTCACAAATTCAACAAAAATGCATTGGAAAATGTTTGTTGAAATGAAACTACTTTTCACACCTTATTTGTTTTTTTTTTAATTTATTTATATTATTTAAATCTTCATCATTTCATAATTGAAAATTCAAACTTCGGTCAGGAAACATATCTATAGCTTGGTTACCAGTTTTCTGCAACAAGACTTTTGTACAAATACTATTTCTGCCACCTACGTTTTGGAACCAAAATGTCAGATGAGTCAGTTATATAGTGGCCTTATTTTGATTTTGCTGTTAATTTTGGAGAAAACTCGCGGGGCATCAGTTAAACATTTAGAAGTAATATCAAGTAGATAGAGTAAATCCTTTAACTCTTGAAGCAAGAATCCCATTTCACGTGATATATTTGAAAGTAAAGTATTGGAAGAAAAAAAAGGCTTCTTTAACTCGTTTCAGGTAAAATGTGTCTCTCATTCGTCGAAGTTGAATTATGTGGCTTGAGATCTTTGCTTAAGCATTTTCTAAGCCAATGAACGGACGTGCCCCTTCTAATTATTTTTTCTTGCTCTAAGCTGTCAACAGCCTCAGCGCAATGAAAGATCTTCGATGCAAGGTAGCCATTATTTTATTGTCGGCAATCACGACGCTGCAAACTTCACTGCACATCAACAAAATTTCTACTAGTATCATTTTGAAAGATTCTGCTGACTGGTAGTTAAAAGTGCTGAAATTATATTTGCGAGAAAGAAAACGACGATATCATAAGTGTGACTACATGTGGACTCAATCTGTTTTTAAACGCGTTCCCTTATTTAAATTTTAGAAATATCTGACCGGCTCTTATTTGATCCAACTAAGCCCTGGCTTCCTAGAAGCGAATCGCCGATCTTCGACGTCGCTCCTCGCCGTGACGCTGAAATCAAAGTCAAGTGAATTCCGGCATGCCACTCACGACGTCGATTTTTCTCTTGCGCAGAAGAATCAAGTTTTCGCCTCGGCGAGGAGCGACGCCGAGGATTAGCGTGTTCATTCCTAGAAAACCAAGACTTAAGTTTTCAACGGAACACATTTTAGCGCGTATTCAAGCTGCTGAAACACTTTTCTGAATGAAAGTTTTCCAACCATGCTTCCATTGTGTACCGATAATTTACAGCGTACTTATATTTATATTTTAGTTTATTGCAGTCTCTTTTTTAACTATGAAGGTATTGTTAAAAAACAAAACATTTCAAGTCCTCTAAAAAGGCACTTGTTTTCCGTCAAGATTTTTTTCTTTTCTGCATTAACTGCAATGGTTTTAAGTTAAATGTTTATTGGATTTGTTTAAGAAAATATCAGAGAAACATTTATATATATATATATATATATATATATATATATATATATATATATATATATATATATATATATATATATATATATATATATATATATATATATATATATATATATATATATATATATATATATATATATATATATATATGTATAACGATTTTGAGTTAGTAGCTATGCTACAAACTCATTTACCAGTTTCCTTTAATTAAGGTTCTATATAACATCATTCTTTAAATTTACTGAATATATTTAATGGAATCCTCAAGTTAGTTGACTCTCTGTCTAACAACTTTCAAGGGACCACAAAAATCATCCTTAAGTAGTCCCTGAATAGAATGCTTCTAAAACTACAGTGGAGCTTCTGGGACCACGAAAAGTCGTCTTTCAAAAGAAAAAGTCGTTAAACAGAAAGCCAACTACATAAAAACAGAATATTTGAACTAGAAATTAGTATAAACAGAACGTCCGCATTCGATATAGTAATTTAATGCAAACAATTTCATAGCACTAGTACTCCCAAGACTATTTTATTACCTTCAAAATGGGCAACCCATTGGCAAAAATTTTGTTCACGTCAAATCGCTCTTAACCTTACATTTACTTCCTATAAAAACAAATTAATATTTTATCTCCGGATACAATAATTTTTCCCCCGGAGTTTCCATCTATGCTTAAGGAATGAATTATTGATTTGATGTTAAATTTTGTTTCAAGTGCAAAACTTCCCCCACTAAAGTACGTAAGCTGCTATTTACTATTGGAAATCGAAAATTTCAATCGGGCAATTCCATTTCTTTTTCACTTGTGAAACTAAATTACTTTTCAATAAACAAATTAGCGTATTTGCAGATATCTGCGGAATGTGAACTTTCCGAAAAACAACGAATATCTTTTTATGTAAATGGATTAATAAGAAGGAATTTAAGAGCTTTTTTTGTTGCTTTCATTTTGTATTACATTTTTTTTATTTATTGTATTGAATTTTGAATTTTTATTATGAAAATAAATTCGTTTGAAAAAGAAGTCTCCCAATTTTTAAAGAATTTATGTGCTGCAAGTTTTTAGAATAAATTTCATTTAACAATTACAAAAATTTCACGGAATGTATCATAGAAATAATGAAATATTTGTTAATTTTGATTATGTGAAATAAATAAGTATTTACATGTGATATAAGATGTGACGATTCATTTACTTTGTTGCATTATTCCATATGTAACGACTTTCAAACAAGTTCTAATTCAAAAACAATCAGAATGAAGAAGTTTAATTTTTTTTAGAAAACCACTGCAAAAATTGCTTCTTTTTTTGCGTTAATATGTTGCTTTAGTACATTTCATGTGCATGAACCTCGTGCAATATTTAAAAAAAGTAGAAGAGTGTTAACACTTATTAAGAGAACAATATAAACTGTGTCCTAGGATTGCAGTCGGCTCGTAGTGTCAGAAGTTATGCATCGAAAATGCTAAATGAAAACAAAAGTGACTAAAAGGTAGACAGCCACACTCTTTTACATTAAAGCAACAGCCACAGCAGATAAAGTTTATACCTAAAATTTTGTAAAGGTTTTTAACATAATGGACATTCTAATCTGATAATTAAGAGAAATGTCTTTGCTATTTAGAAATATAACAAAAGGGTAGTCATACTGCTCAGGAACAATTAAAATATTGAAAGACTTATAACCAATTTAAGATTACTTACATATCAAGTTATAATTCTAATAGTTGTGTTCGTTAGTAATCAGTTACTGATGTTTCCAACGTTACACTTGGACGTAATTATTCTAAAAAAATTAGTAGAAAAATTCCTCTACTTTCAAAACATTACAAACAAATAAACACCAAATAAAAGACAATGTATCCACATATTATTTGCTTTTACAATGAGTGGCAGCGCATCAAATCCCTTAGGCACACATACTTATATCCCGATGTCCAAACGAAAAAAAAAAAAAAAATAGGTTTGCTGCTGCGTACATTGTCTTTGCAGCCCTATTTTCCTTGTGCTATTGATACAATTATTCCCTATGGATACAGCCACTATCAATACTTCGAGAATTTCTTCATCTTCGTTAGGATTCATTAGTATAAGCTACACTATCTGCATGGCATTCTTTGCTTAGCTTTTTCAAATATTTTCCTGCCAAGAGTAGCTTCTAAGGAAATAAACTCTCGGTACCACCTTTATTCTTTTTACATACTTTATTTTCTGAGATTTCCTCCTTATTATATGTATTTAATTTGAGTTTCTAAATTAAAGCTATACTCATCTGAGAGAACATAAAATGGCCCGTATTTTTTTCTTTAAACGGATGCATTGCAATTAATAAATAAATAAATAAATAAATAAATATATATATATATATATATATATATATATATATATATATATATATATATATATATATATATATATATATATATTCGTAGCAATAAAGTTGTTTGTGGATAAGGTGTTAAGAGATTAATGACTTTTTTTTTACCACAGCACCACAGTAACAGACAAGGGTCTAGTAACAGACATTTGTAAGTTTGGATTTAAATAATAAGAGTTTTTGGCGAGTAAAGCTGATGTTGCTACCCATGCGACCCATGAATCCAGTGCAACCATCTAGTGTTATCAAAGTGAACTTTATGAGCCAATATAATATATATTGGTTCATAAAGGTATTTATAAGGCTGTGGTCGAAGTTTATGAACAGCCACCAGGAGGTCTGCCGGTGCTTCTTGTTCACTTGAATTTAATAAGGCTTTAGATTTAAAAAAAAAATAAGGAACTTTTGCACATTTTGAAGAAAAAAGGGGAATTATGTCCATCTTCCATCCTTTCCTCATTCTATCTGTTATTGAGTACCATCAGAGTTGTCGGTATCTGTTACTGGGTGTCGGACCTTTTTTTAAAATTGAGCAAATAAAAATAGAATGAACTCATTCAGAGAACCCAGAAGCAGCCAAACGTTAGATGAGGTGTAATAGCATGAGAGAAAAATAGTTTAAAATTTCAAAGTACATAAAAGAGCTCAGAAAATTGAGTTAACCTGAGAGCGATGTCTTAAACATGTCTGTTGACTGGTGCTGTTGTCCCATGTATTTAAAGGAGATTATAAAAAAATGAACATAACCTTATTATATTTGTGATTTCCTCAATAAAAGAGTCTTTAAACGATGACATTTGTAAAAAAAATAGTAGTGAAATGATTTACATTTATATAAAAAATATATTCTATAGAATAAAGTGCTTTTTTGAACAGCACTCGTACTCCTTCCCAAGTTAATTTAAAAAGACAAATTTGAGTCACAAATAAAAACATGATTCAATTTTTAAAAAAAATTACAGTAAAACTGAAACAACGCAGTAATATCTTAAAAGCAGGTTACGATTCAGCTCCTATTCATAATTTTGACTTTGAATTTCTTTACCTTACATAGCATTTACAATGCTACATTGCCTTTAAAAATGAACGTTTCATTAGTGAAAGAAATTTTATTATCGTTATTGTAAAAGCTTTTAAGAAAATTCAATTTCGAAACACAGACAGACAAATAAAGTGCATTTCATGATTAGATGCTTTTACAAACGTCAAACTAAATATTTCATCGTGAACTTAAAGCATTTAACTGTTGTTTACGGTAAATTACAACTGCTGCCCTAACTTTAAATCGTGTGGTTGTTTTTTCTTCCCTAATATTACAAGGTCCTTGTAATGTATATGGATTTAAGAAATTCAGGGGAATTTCTTCTATTTACCAGATAGTTAGTGAATTAGTTTAGAAAGATGAGACAACAATAACAACCATTGCGTAATTTAAAAACCAAAATTTCCCAGTCTTACATTAGTTGACGAATTTCTATGGAGAAATAGAGCTGTCTTAACTAGCCTAATAATAAATAATTGTTTTTTCTATTTTTAACGTAATTTATTTATATTTCATTTCAGTAAATTTGCCTATGACTTACACTATGATACAGAGAATTAATATATGCATACATACAATTCGTTCTAAATGTTGACTTTTAAATATAAAATAGACTTTAACTAAATATCCTTTATTGATCATACTTTTACTTATTTTACTAATGCAAATACAGTAGTTGTATTCCTTTTAATTTTTATACGTTTAATTGTCAAACTTTGTTTAAAAATAATTTAAAACTGAAACTCAGAATGTTTCTATAATTAACATCGTAATGAAATACTCAAAAAATATCACTATTTGCACGTAATACAAGTCATGTAACAATTTCGTTTATCTGACGATTTTGTCTAATTTACTCGGATAAGTATGAGTGATTGCAATACCGGAATACCGGTATTTCTAGCTATTTTACTTTTTCGTAATACCGGTATTTGCTAAGGTAAAATACCATTATTTTTAGTATTAGCTGAAAGCAACAAAAAGTTTTTATTAAAGAGTTTTCAGTTTGACTTATTGGATATCTACTTCTATTTCAAATGTATATTTCTTTTTCCATGACGCAGCGCCAAAATCAACCTATTGATGTAAAAAATTTGGCTTCAAAAGCATTAACTAATAAAATATCATTGAATAAAAGTAGCGGAAAGATTGCAAAAGGATTTTTTCTTTACTAGATGGAGATATGAATCGTATTTTTGTGCGCCGCTTATATGAACCACGTTTTCATTTTTCCATTTTCCTTTAATGAAAGTTAATTTCAAGTGTAACTTCGATTGTATTTGTCCTATGCATAATTTATTGCAACCATCAATATATATATATATAAAAGCTTTCTCTTGTAGGCATAAAAATGGCATTTTTTGTCAACAGTATTGGTTTGTTGTCTTGTCTCGCTATTTAACTTTATGCTATATACTACTTGGAAATGTACTACTTGGAAATTATACAGTTCCTTTAAAATTTGCATAGAGGTGAGGCATAAGCCACGATCAAGTTTAGTCAAGTTCGTCGTAAATTTCAAACCAAAGGGTTAATAAAAACCAATTACCAACCTATCCTGTTTAAGAAGAATTTTTTAAAGATGATGTTGATATTCGAAAAGTATGATTTCTTGAAGAGAAATTAGAACTAGCTATAAACTAAAAAGAAAATAAAATATCATGCAACACACAATACAAAGAAACACACACACAATGAAAAAAAAAGGATTTATACAAAAATAATACTCAAGAGAGAGACATATATATGGATAAGAAGGACTTAGAGATAATTAGAGGAGGTGTATCGCCAATGTCAACAGTATCATCAACCTGCGTGGATTCAGAAAGTGTATTTTATTTTCAACGGAGGAAATTTGAGCACTAAAATGAGTTCCAGGTTGAGACACTTTAATAGATGTATTACGTTTCTTACTAGTTTCGGCAACGAAACAATATGTTTTTGATCATTTTTTGAGAAATCTCTAATATCGGTATCAATACTGATATTTCGGTATCACGTTTCAAAAATACCGAATACCTGCCTCGCATTTTTGGTCCGGTATCACAATTCCTAATTAGACTCTTAAAAATACTCGCACATTGTTTTTTGCATTACATTACTTAAGATAGGATTTTTTGTTTCATCTTAATAATCTACTTTCATCTTTTTCATTTATTCGTAATATTTTTACTATTAAAAGAAGGAATAATGTTTAGTACCAATACATATGTATATTTAAACCTAACTTTTAAAATGTGCATGGAATGTTATTATTTTTAAAAAAAAATTATAATGCTAAATTTAGTTTCTTCTTCGCATGAAATCTTCTACATTAAATGGACTTAGATAATATTTAATTTTCTTTTTTGTGCCGTGAAAAATAAACCCCATAAAAACGCCTTCAGATGTTTTCAACATTTAAACTAACTTACGAATAAAACTACATTTATGCTAAATAAATCACTTGCTCTGTTTTCATGAATCAAACACAAAAATGTCATCAGCATGAAGTTTTACAATAAACCAAGGAATGCCAAAGTAAAAAAGAATAATAAAACTTGAGAAAATAAAACTATTCCACCGCTGACATTTTTCTAAAAGTTTGCTTAACTGAACGAAAATTTTCTTTTTCTCCACGGAATATTTTTCTTTAAATTACAAAATCACTTCCGAAGAAAGTGAGCACTTTCCAAAAGATCACAAATCCCACTCGAAATTTCCAAGAAGAAAACGAATATTTCGCCACCTGCTGTCTGCAACGACGCTCTTAAACAGCTTCATGGCTGTCGTAAAAACTCCCAGAGATAAATCTGCTTTACAGAGAGATATATACGTTTATAACTGAAAATGAAATTTTATATAAAAACAAGACAAATTCCCAGCCATAGACGAAAGTGTTTGATTTTTTGTTTTGTTCAGAGCAAAAATAACTGCTAAAAGACATAAATAGAAAGTAAGTTTGAAAAAAGGAATTGCAATTTTTAAATTTAAGTTGTAATCGAATTTCAAGCGCTGACGTCTACTATGGACAAGTTTAAATTAAAAAATAGCAATTTTTATAGTTAATTTTTAATTAAATTTCAAGCATAGCCGTCTATTATGGATAGGTTTGGAAGAAATTATTGTAAATATTAAACTTAATTTGTATTTGAATATCATGCAAAGACGTCTGTTATTACTAGGTTTCAAAAGAAATGACAGAAATTTTGGGAAGGGGGGGGTACTTTTTCAAGGACTTTTAGACTTTGTTTTAATTTTAAGTGCAGTCATCTATTATGATTAGGGTTCAAGGTAGAAACAGCAATTTCTAGAACAATATTTTGGGAGATTTTCAAGCATAGGACTTCTGTATTAGGTAGGAATATTTCAAGTAGAACTTTTCTCTATCAAGAAGGACATTAAATACATAATACACTATAAAACTTATAATTCCCAGATTTTTTTCTGATTGCCAATTGTCCCTACTCACAATTCTAAATCACTTATATTTAATATAATTAGTTCCTCAATTCAACAACTTTCAATTAATACTCCTGCAATTTCTTCCAACTGGATATAAGGTCGTTCTAGCAATACAGGTAATGATAAAGCAGATGAACTAGCTAAACTAGCTGCTGAAAATCAAACTTTTCCTACATTTACCTATCCCCGCTCTTCCCAAATCCTCACTATTGCAGCAATTAAAATATTTTCTTGGGGCAGATTGGCAGTTCAGATGACTTCGTTCCGATACTGGAGCAAGAGTTTTTGATGTATTCTATTGAGTTAAATTCAAACCTACAATTATCTATAGTCATCAAACAATTTTACCTACTGGTCCTTTCCTTGCCTATCTACATCGTTTTAGAAATCTTTAATGTCGTAGTCAATTGAGTTGTCAGCTACAGTTTTTTTTTTTTTTTCAACATTCTAAATTTGAATCCGCACCACTACGGCATTGTAACTTAACTATAATGCGATTAACAAGTAAGTGACTGCAGATTTCAGTAGAACTACATAAATAGGCATCCAGAATATCAAACAACTTGTTTTACTTAATAAGATGATGAGATCAAATCACAACTATCTATTTTCTTACGTTTTAGTGTTTTTTCCCAGTAGTTGGTTTACAGTTTTTTAAAATTGTTCTTCATTTAAAAAGTGACTATTGGATAATATTTAACAAATAATGCAATAAACAAAACTGCTCGAAAATTTCATTTCAGTAAACTCTAAGATATTTCTTTGAATAACTGAAATTAAAAATTTAAGTTTTTATCATTAAAATACTTTGAGAAAAAGGTATATTACGTTTAGCGGAGTATATGCAGGGTACCGACTCATGTAAAATAGGAAGTTTAAAATTTCTGAAGCAATATGAAAGCTTCATATACAGTAAAAGCAATTGAGAAACGTTCCTGGAAAATAATGGTTAGCTTATTCGCCCAATTTCTGCTAGTAACATATCTTACAAAACCCAGGAACGTTTTCCGCTAAATGTCAGTAACCTTTCGGAAGAATTAGAAACTCTCCCTGGTTAAAGCCAGTCATGTCTCGGGAAACTTCATGCAAAATTAGATAGATTTAATAAAATTAATTAAAACCTTCAAACTCAACAAAGCGCATTAATGAAAAATGAGTCAAAATTGAAAGGAAGAATACAGCATCTCCCTCGCATAGCAAAGCTGCAGTTATCCAGTGACTTCCTCGTTTTCATTGGGAGCTTAGACAACCTGGATGGGCTAGAACAAACAAGAGCTGATACACTGAATGCACGCGCTCAAGGAATCTTTAAACTGTAGCTAAAAATATTTTTCACAACAGTGAAAAGTCTGCATTCATGCAACTTGTAACAACTCAGGAAACCTTTTTGCAAAGATACTTGATTTTACGGGGAAATAGATGAAAACCCGTGAATTCTCGAAAGGTTCCACGGTAAAAATCAGAAACGTTTCGGATTTTTGTTTTACAGTATAAGTTCTTTTTCTGTTTTTACTAAATAAATAGTTGATTGACTTTCAGTAGTGGAAATTTACGAAGCTAGATTTTCGTTTGCGTTAATAGTCATTCATAGATAAATGTACAGGATTTCCTTATGAAAACATCACATTAATTTAAACTCAAATGTTTAAAAGAGTGTAAGTAACTTGTCGCCTTTATTCTTACAATCTCATTTCAGCAAATGCATTCTAATACTCATGTAAAAATCTCTTCGGAGTCGCCTATATGTGCATAAACTTTGAAAGGCCGTTACACCTTCATAACCTGTGGGGAATTGCATGAGCGGTGTTATTACACAAATATTGGATCTTTTTGTTATATAAGCTGCAAAAACAAAGATTGGGGGCGGAAATAAATTCTGGGCTTCTTTTTTATCTCTGCCAATCAGTGCAGACTGGTCGTTTCCTGGAGGCTCTTATTTCCTGAAAGACCTACTCACACTGAAAGCCGTAGGTCTCCAGGGGACGCTTCCTCTCCTTTATGGGGAGTCTCTAGGCAGGAAACAAATATCGAAACCGAAGACTATTAACTGCAAACTTATGAAAAGACCGATCTAATTTATATTCCTACTTTTTTAGTCCACTAGTTAGTTTTCTGTAGCGTTGAACTTGGGTAAAATTTCAAGCTGCTGTTTTGAATTTTTTTCCACATTTTTGCAAGTACGAAAATAATGTTACATACACTGTAAAAAATCCGAAACGTTACTAAATACATATTCCCGTGTAACTTAGAATATATAAATAAACTGAAAAAACAATTCATAATAGTTTCCATTGACAAAGCAGCAAATAACTACGGTATCATATGAAAACAATTTTATATTAGTACATGTATACACTGTAAAAAAATTCCGAAACGTTACTGAATATATCCGTGTAACCTTACGGGATTTCTTTGGTTTTTATCCACTTCCTGGAAGAAAAAAGTATCATTTTCAAAAAGTTTCCTGAATTGCTACAAGTCGCGCGAATGCTGACTTCTCACTGTTAAAAAAACATATTTAGCTCCCAGTTTAAAGATTAACTGAGTGTATTTATAAAACGTATCCGTTGCAGTTCGATTGCGGCCCGTCCGGACTGATAAGGCGTCCAAAGGGTGCAAATCAGTCTATGGATTACGAAGCTTTGGAAGAATTGCAGGCGAGTGAAATTCTTGATACTTGCAATTCTTTCTTAGCTGTGGCCATGTTTGTAATACTGCTTTTGGAGCTTTCTTCAAAACGCAGTATGGTTCCAAACTGTTATAGTATGCCCACCTAAGTTTACTGTAAGATTCCAGAGATACGACTGGCTTTAAACGGTAAGAGTTCTGACTAGTTTAGGAAGCTTCCAGAATAATTTCAGTAAGGTTACTGAATTTTAGAGGAAAACGTTCCTGGTTTTTGTAAGATATGTTACTGGAAGAAGTCGGGCACATCAGCTGCGCATTATTTTTCAGGAACGTTTCTGAATCGTTTTTACAGTGTACAAAAGCTTACTTCATCCTTTTATACAGCAAATCGAACCTTAAGACCGAGATTGTCTTGAAGCAGTTTATTGCTTTTAAAAAACTCTGCAAATCGAAGTTTGCTCATAATTTTTCCATTTCTAATTATCTGTCTTTACGATTCATTTTCATGACTCCCAAGTTCCATTAATCCCCAGTCAACTTTAGATTTATTTTTTCAACCACAAACAGATTTGGTAAAAAAAAAAAAAAAACTGGTTACTGAGTATTTCTGTGTAACGTTTCGGGATTTCAATGGTTTTTATCCTTTTCCTGAAAATATCAAGCATCATTGTCAAAAAGTTTCCTGAATTGCTACAAGTTGCAGGAATGCAAACTTCTCACTGATGAGAAAAATATTTTTAGCTCCCAGTTTAAAGATTAACTGAGCGTGTTTATAAAAAGTATCGGCTCCATCTCACTTGCGGCCCGTCCAGACTGATAAGGCGCCCAAAGGGACTATGCAGCTATGGACAGTCTATGTACTACGCAGCTTTGCAGGAACTGCAGGCGAGTAAAATTCTTGATACTTGCTTGCGGTTCTGTCTTAGCTTTGGTCATGTTCGCAATGCTGATTTTTGGAGCTGTCCTTGAAAATGAGGAAATTGCCAAGTAATTATATTACACGTGCGTCCTAAGTTTGAAGTTTTCTCTAAAGTTGCAGAGACACGACTGTCTTTAACGGGAAGATTTCTCAATATTTCAGGAATCTCCTAAGATAATTTCAGGAAGATTACTGAATTCCAGCGGAACACGTCCCTGGTTTTTGAAAAATATGTTTCTGGAAGAAATGGGGCACATCAGCTGCACATTATTTTCCATGAACGTTTCTGAATCGTTTTTACAATGTATAAAACAACACAGTTCTTAATAAAGATTTTGATTAAATTCAGAAGTTTAAGAAACAAATTAATGGCATTAGATAGGTTTATGATAGCTGCATGAACAGTTAATTTAGCGAAACCTATTGTTTTAAACATATTCTAATTTTAAAGTAACTTGTACTTTCATGTCTTACATTGAATCATCTTGAATAGTGATTACTATGAAATAAAACAAATTAGATTTCAGTCTGAACGTGTGTATACGCGGGAGTGTCATCTAAGAAAAATTTTAGCTTTCGGGACACAGGACATAAAATAATTGAAGAGTTTACTTTCAAAACGCATTTTACGCACAAATACTAACTATTAGAACTTCAAATTTCTCACAGTGTTTTGGTAAAACAACAAATATCTATTGGCACAAATCTAGACATTTTTTCTCAATATTACCAGACCTAAACTATTAATTTTATTTTTGATGTATTGGTGTAAAACAGTGGATATCATCCTTTTTGCAAAAAAATCACGCACTTTCTTCAGAAATTAACTTTATTCGATGTTGTCGTTTCCTAAATTTTGAAAGTAGGTTTTTCTGAAAGAGCATGCTTAAAAAAATAGAATTTGATAATTTTATTTAACTAATTTGACCAAGTTTACTATTTTTAAGAAATAATTTAAGTTAGTGCGCAGACTCAATTTCATTTCCTACGCTTCTGCGCATGACATCACAAATAATGAACTGTCATTCGCTGTTGCCAATCGCGCGGAGGGTAATATTTAATTCGCTTCTTTACTCACATGGAAATGGTTGATAACAAGCGTAGAGCGCAATATTAAATTTGCTTCTTGATTATCATAACGTGGAATCGCGGTAGAGAGCAAGAGTAAGTGTTCAGTGCGCCCATGGAATACGCGCCGAAGTTCATCATTTGTGACGTAATAAAGATCACGCCTTGTTTGAAAAATCGGACAGTTTAAAAAAATGAATTAAAAAATAGATGTTGGGAAAATGGAAGTATTTCCTGGGACCATGTTTTTTTTTTTTTTTTTTTTTTTGCTCATTCTATCAACTTTAGTGACAAAAAGTATTGACTGAAGGAAAACACCCCATTGATACAAAATATTAAAAAAGTTTTAATATATGTATTTTTAACGCCACTTTTCCTTCCTACTTATTTTATTCTTTTCATTGAACATTTCAAAAAAAGAGGTCCTTCGATCCAGTTAAATATGAACAATGAAACCACACCAAGTAAAATATTTTACTTAGTTACACGCAAAGTATGATGTTTTTCAAAAAAAAAAAAAAAAAAATGGCATCAAGTTCTGCAATAAACAGCAAGAAAATAGCCTGATAGTTCACTGGAAAAAAGAACTATATGAAACAATTGAATAGTTAACTGATAATAGTTGCTCTGAATAATATCCTGCCTCCCGCCGCATTTTGTATTATTTTTTTTTTCATTGCATAAAAAAATTCTATTTATAACAATACTAAAATGCCAAACTTTTTTCAGCGTAAAATAATGTTTTTTTCCCCCATCAATAATTGAAAAAAATATTATTTTATTCAGTTAAAGAACACGTGTTTAGTTTTGGTTAGTTTTTTTAGAATTATTAAGTAATGAATTCAGCCAAGTTAAAGTACCTACATATCTATACTAATATTATAAAGAGAGAGGGCGGATTTTTCTGTGTTTATATGTTCGAGGTAATGTCCGGAACCACTGCACCTATTTGAAAAATTCCTTCACTATATGAAAGGTCCTTTCTTACTGAGTAACATAGGCTAAAATTCTAAAAAAAATCCAATAAATAGTTATTTTTTTTATTCCAATTTAGGCTCAAATTTCACGTAAATTGCCTATTATTGGCTATTAAAGGAGTGCAAAATTACTTGCACATATTAATATTATGTATCGTTGAAATAGATATAATTTTCCGCGTTCTAAACAATTTGTTTCAATGCTCTACCTTAATTACGGCGGGAGTAATTTGGGTTTTTAACTCGAACATTTTTAGGCTTTGATGAAATTTAGGCACTACTTTCTTCATTAAATCTATCAATAAAAAATAATGTAATTGTCCCACAGTTTTCTTTTTGACAGCATTGGAAAATGCGACAATTTTTACTCCAGATCTCTCTCGACCTTTGGTCGAAAAAATTAGCTTCTATCTTCAAAGGAAAAAAAAGTTACAAGCGTTTTTAAATCAATTTCGAAACATGTCATTTTGATTCAAGTTGTCAACCATTTTATTTTCGCGTTTCCACGGTTTCGCTTTTTGAATCCATTGTTATTTCCTTATTTTGCATTCAATTTCTCAAAAAAAAAAATTTTTTTTTTCATGTTTTCATGGTTACGCTTTTAAAATCCATCTTTCGCATTTTAATTTCTTAAAAGTATTTTAATATCTGTCGTCATTGTTTGGAAGAGTAATTTTGCATGGTGGTTTTTTTTTCTTTTTTTAATTTATACCTGATTGTTGAACACAATTTTTATTCTCAAGGCAGAGCGGGCAAAGCCGGGCAACGCAGCTCTTAATATATAAAGATTTGAAAGCTACTGTTAATGTGATTTTATACCTCTTTGTTTGTTTGGCGAAACATTTACTATTGCCAAAGAAAAAACATCCGCTTCACTCGCAAAAAGTCTGGGTTCCGGTAGCGTGGTCGCTTGGTGCGTTAGGTGCTGAGCAGTTCAGTCTAGGATTATTGTTTTAAGGCAGCCGTTAATGTAATTCTTTGTTTTGGTGACTTGTTTTGAAAGAAAAGAAACTTTTGATTTATTTTTATCCGAGTGAAATGTATGACATTTTCTTTTTTTCTGACGACGATTTTTGAATGTTCCACGGGATGTTTTTTTTTTTCGTTAGACGGATCGATTATGATAGCGTGGTCGCTGGGCGGCAAGTTTTGCGATAAACAATAGAGTTGTGGAATTATTTTTACATATAAAAGATATTATTTGATGTTCTTTTTTTTTTGGCGAAATATTTTAAATTGCAGTAAAAACCGCTTCACTCGCTAAAGGAAGTTTTAAAGCAACTGTAAATCTAATTTAATGATTTGACGAAAAGTTTTAAATTCTAAAGAAACTTAAATAGTTTTTTTTTTTTTTTTGAAAAGTTGTGTACGCATTTTATACAAAGAAAAATGATCATTTCACATTAGAGGAAGAGGAGTCGTCATTTTTTTTTTTTTTATTTAATGGACTTCCATTAAATTTTTAGCACGGGCATCGCTGTGCGGGTACTGCTAGTCACAAATAAAAACAGAAACGTTTTTAGGCACATTCATATCTTTTTTTCTGTAAAATTCGCTCACAATTATCCATGTATTAAGTAAAATAAACCATCGTTACGTCAACCCACATGTTAATTTCATGCTTATGATATTAAACGAACACGGCTCTTTTGTAAACTTCTAGACATTTTAAATTCAGTCAAAAAAAGTGAATAAACGTTTTGCAAAATTGGCTTCCCAGCATCGATAAAAGAAATATGTTTGATTTTGTGAGTAATATATGGATGCCTCACTTGCCAAATCGATTAACTCCATTAAACAAAAAGTACCCACTGGCCAAATCGCCTCAAACTTTACTAGCGAACTTGTTGCTATTAAAGAGGCTCTTGCTCATTGTCTTTCTTCCCCTACTCTTGAAGACCTAATAGAAGAAATCGTGATTTTTTCCGACTTAAAATCAGCACTTGAAGCCATACGTAACGGTATGACAAGACTGACACAAGAAATTAATTTTTTTCTCCACTCACTCAAGACAACCTGCATTCTCCAGTGAATCCCAGCTCATGTCGGAATCGAGGAAAATGATTGTGCAGATGCCCTTGCAAAGGAGGCACGTGACCAAGACCAACCACTAACAGCCATCTTCAAAGACGTTAATGCTGTAGCCAGGCGAAGGAGCTATAATCAGCTTTTCAGCAAGGCAACAATCCCTAACCTCCACTGCCCAAGAAACCTCTCTTCTACAATAGCTAGGCTACGTACTGGACATTTCAAGGGCATAAAGATTCTACCAAATAATATTAAATCCTATCCCATCTGCAAGCACTGTCCCTATTCACAACTAACCCCGGACTATGTCTTTAATTGCCAGGCCATTATTCGCTCCCTCCTCCAACTTGGAGCACCACCACATGAAATCCTTTACAGTCATCGGGCTCCAGAATTAGCGGATCTTGTTTTTAAGACTTTTGGAGCCATTTAAACCTTTCGCACTCTGCACTTCTTTGGACACGACAACAACAACAACAAACCAAAAGTAGAGAAAAGGTATGAAGAAGATACTGTTATCCATAGGGAGTAAAAAGGACCTCGTGTTACATTTTTCTGCCATCATATGGTCAGAAATGTACTGAACCAAAACTTTAATATAAATAAACATGCTAAGCACTGATAAAGGAATATTAAAGCAGAAATGAGGGTTCTTTTAAAAAGTGGAGTTAATCGATTTGGCAACTGAGGCACCCATATTATAAGAGAGTGATTCATGAACCTTATCGGAATTACAAGTAGAAAAATTGAATGTGAAAATTTAACTAAATTAAGGAATTAAACAGACTTTTTTCTGGTTTGATGCAATGGAGGCTCCTAATTATACTCAAATAATAATAAAATAATAATAATAATAATAATACCTAAAATTAAATTCATTTCAAATAACATAAAATGACAACAAAAACAATGATAATTATGTAAATAAAAATATCTTCTGTTTATGTAAGTTCTCCTTAGTAACCAGTTCTCAAAAGCTGTTTAAAAAATTAGCAGAAAACAGTTGAACTCATTACTACTAATAGTAGTTCAATTAAAATCATCATAAAACCTTTCTGAATCTTTCTCAAACATAAGTTTACTTTTATTGCACTGTAAAAAAATTCCGAAACATTACTGAGTATTTTCGTGTTATCGGGATTTCAGTGCTTTTTATCCACTTCCTGGAAAAATCAAGTATCACAGTCAAAAGGTTTTCTGAATGCTACAAGTTGCACGAATAAAGACTTCTCACTGTTGTGGAAAATATGTTTAGCTCCCAGTTTAAACAATAACTCTGCGCATTTATAAAGTGTATCGGCTTCCACAATATTACGGTCTTTCCATGTGTTCTCACGAGAAGTGAGTGAGTACGTACTGCGCTTCTTCGTAAGAATCGCAGGTGAGTAAAATTCTTGGTACTTACTTGCATTGGCTTAGCTTTAGCCACATAGTTGCAATACTGCTTTTGGAACTTCCTTGGTTAATCAGAAAGATGTCAAGCTTTTATATTATACCTTCCTAAATTTACTCTAATTTTCTAGAGATACGACTGCCTTTAAACGGAGAGCATTCTGAATTTGTTAGGAAGCTTTTAGGATAATTTCAGGCATGTAACTGAATTTTTGCGGAAAACTGTTTTGGTTTTTGCAAGATATGTTACTGGATAGAAATCGGGCATATCAACTGCCTATTATTTTCCAGGAACGTTTCTGAATCGTTTTTACAGTGTAGCTTTATTTAGTTTATATATTTATTGTAAACTTCCATATAATATATTAATAATAGCTATCAATAGAAGCAAAATCTAAATATTGGACATGCAAAACCTACGGATTTAGTTATGGATTACAGTATAAAGTTCAAAAGTAAATACATAAACATAACTTAAGTACCTGTATACGAGTATCTAAATAGATTTTCTATTTAAAATTTCCCGGAGAGTGCTAGAAAATTTCCTAGGAAATGCAGGATAGGCAGATTTCGAATGTAAGTACGTGCACTCTCGAAAAATTATAGCTCCAAAATTAGAAAAGGAAGGAAGGTTTTAGCACCTGCTACCTCGCTAACAGCTCTTATATTTCTTTCTAAAGCTGTTTAATATTCCGTAGGTTCTGCCGCCTGCTGAGAAATTTGTTCATAACAAGGAAGGAAAGAAGACGTAACATTTTAGCTATTAAATAAAATGAGAGGAAATTTTTCCGTTTGGTACTTTATATGGGAAATTGTCATAAAATATTGTGTTGCTTATATTGTAAGTATTAAATATTCGTCCATTTTCTATTTTTATATTAAATAACTAGCAAAAGTACCTGGCGTTGCCTAGGTTAATAATAATTATGAGAAAAAATCGCGTTTTCTGCTTTAACTGAAAAAATTTAAAACACATCACTTTGACGTGATTAAAAAACGAGCTTTTTCCTTACCCATAAAAGTAAAATGGCAATAATTATGAAAAACAAAATAGTATTGCTGTCGATTTAAACTGCGATTTAAAAAAAAAAAATGCGGTAATCGTTTTTTAATGCCTTGCATAGTACTCCTCCACTTTGTAAAACTGTTCGTTACTAATTTTCGTCGAAAAGATATTATCACCAAATACTGAGATGCCTCTGGTGACCGTAAAATGATGCTTAAAATTTTTATCCGAAGTGTTTTCAAAATAATAGTTTAAAAAACTGCTTAAAAAAACACGCTTTCGTAGCAAAATGAACTAAAAAGTAAAATCAAGTATCTTTGCAAAAATGTTTCCAAAATTGTTACAAGTTGCACGAATGCAGAATATTTACTGGTGTAAAAAAAAAATAGCTACCAGTTTAAAGATTGGAGGAGCGTGTTTATTAATTGTATAGGCTATGTTCGGTTACAGCCCGTCAATATTGACTAAGCTCTTAATGAGGACGAATAGCAGCAGCTTCATAAGGTAAGAATTGCAGGGACAATGCTTCATTCTTAGTTGAACTTTGGCCAAGCTTGCAGTTGCTTCTGGATAAGGCTCCTATATAAGGGGAGCTGACTTATCCGACATTTTGGTTCCAAAATTATCGGGCGAAAAAAATAAACATTTGTACAAAAGCCTCATTGCAGAAAACTGGTGTCCAAACTTTAGGTGTGTTGCCCGATTGATGTTTGATTATTTTATTCTGTGGATGAATACAATTTAATTAATACAAATTAAAAACAAATAAGGTATGAAAATGAGGTTTATTACCGTAAACATTTCCCGATACATTTTAGCTGAATTTGTAAACGAAGTTATCTTTCAAAATTTACCTAAAGTGACATTTTACTCAACTTATCATCAATTATTTTACGACTTAGCAACCAGCGAATATTATAATGTATTTATAAATACTAGAAACGAGGTTGGATCCAATTCTGTCTTGGAACCAAAATGTCGGATAAGTCAGCCTATCTTTTTCAAGGGGCTCTACTTGTGGAGGTGAGGCAGGAGGATGCCCAGTTACCAGTGTTGGGCATTAATCAATTATTTTTTCAATTGCCTTGTTAATTGATTAAAAAAGTTATTGCAATTAAATTAATTTCAATTAAATTAATTGCAATTAAATCAATTGCAATTAAACTATTAATTGTACTTTGCAATTAATTTAATTAGATTAATGTACGTTAATCGCTTTTCACAATTAAAATAATTGCAATTAATTTTTTTAATTTTTTTATGAAACAATTAAAACTAACAATCAACTTAATGTATCAATAGGTACAGCGCAGCGTACAGAGTTCAAAGTATTATTCGAATTCGTAGTTTCGTTCAGTGTTGATTGCTTGCTCGCCGCGTGTACTATTCTCGTCTTGGCAAGTTTTTTCCACACGTAAATGTTTGTATTTTAAAATTGTGCAAATCATTGTTTTATAGTTTAACCTGTAACAGGGGAAATCAGAAAGAAGGACATAACAGGGGACATAAGATCTCAGAAACCGCTCTGTTTATTTATTTATTTTTTTAATCGTGTAGTTAAGATGCATTTCTGTAATTTCCCTCAGATGTTTTTCGGTCTTTTATTAGTACGAAAAAATTTTTCAATTGAAATATACCTTTTTTGAAGATGTTTTGCTTAAGCTATAAGATTTTTTGAGGAAAGTCACATACTGCAGCAACTAATTTATTACTCGTTATAAAGTTACGGATACATGAAATTCACCGCCAGCTCAGTCATATCCAGCCGAGAACTGCAGCTTCGCGCTTATTAGCCCTCATCAGAAAAGCATTGGCAATTGCATCAGCTGGAGATCGAAAACATCTTAAGGAAGCCAAGAGTGCCAAACAAACTGGTAGCTAATGTAGAATTATCGCAGACCAGACGAGTGACCGAAACAATGGTTCGGTTCAACTCGAGTATTTCATATATTATAGCTTTAGCTCTGGCTATTGGGTGGTAATTTACTGAAAGTTACTGATATTTTATTGATATTTTATTCGTTGCTAACATGTGTATTTAAATAGATAGTAATATGGTACCCGTTTAGCGTCCACGTCCCAGATAGACCTGTCGTCTGTAGAATATGTTGTACAAAACCAGTAATTTTTTATGTGTTAGTTTTAATTAAAATTCACAGAACACTTGACAATTGTTAATTGTAGTAAACTGCAATTAACAATTGTTAATTGTAGTAAACTACAATTAACAATTAATTAATTGTTAATTGTAATTTTCCACAATTACAATTGATCAATTGTTAGTTGTTGTGGTTAAGTTTACGAATTAATCAATTGTTAATCTTTAATTGTCAATGCAATTAAAATTTGCCCAACTCTGCCAGTTACATTATTTTAAACCTACTTAGTTTTTCTGGAAGTTTTCAGAGACATGACTAACTGTACCCGGAGATATTTCCAAATTCTCCAAAAAGTTTCAAGGATAATTTCAGAAAGGTTACTGACATTTAATGGGAAACGTTCTTGCGTTTTTGCAAGATATGTTACTGTCTGAAATTTGGTACATAAGCAGATCATTATTTTTCAGGAACGTTTCTGAATCGTTTTTACAGTGTTAATCTGTATGGCAAAAAAAGGTTTTAAATTACACTGCTCGACATTGAAAACGCAACACCAAAAAGGAAGGTTCAGAAATGTATGCAAATTTTAGCATAGACGTACATTACTGAGTTATGTAAATGATGTGAAATGCGCAGCTCTCTGAATTGTTTTTATAGTGCAGAGTTGTTCATCTAGTTATACATCATCTATAGTTTATTTATACATCATCGCTACTAAGCGTTTAAAAATATTTTCACGATTTTTCTGTTTAATGTGTACTTTGTAGCACCTTGTCGAAGAAAAAAAAACATTTCTTTGGCTTTATACTTCTTAGGCAACCAAAGGTGAAGATGTTTCTTTTATTAAACAATGTTTTTAGAGCAATCACGATTCCTTATTGTTCTCACTTGACTGTTTTTGAGGTTCTTTGATTTTTCCCACCGCCACCCTCCGCACCATCACCGTCGACGGGCTCCTCACGATGCTGCTCCTATAGCGAAAGCCGTCTCCAGGTTGCATCCATGTCCTACATACACGCGTATACATACACAACTACACACACACGAACGCACATATACACATACACACATATACACCTACACATATACACACAAAAACATACACACACATACACACAACTACCCACACATTCATGCCTGCACACAGACACAAACACATATGCCTACACACACATACACATACCCCCAACACAAAACTACCCACACACTTATGCCAGCACACAGACACAAACACACATGCCTACATACACATACACATAACCCCTACACACAAACACATACCCCCACACACAAACACACACGTCTACAGACACACACTCGTGATTGCGAAAAACATAATTTGAATTCAAGATGTCAAAATTCAAATTATTTTTTTTATTTATTTTTTTACAGTTATTGAAATTAAAATTCGTAAATTTATTTCTCTGCGTATTATAGGAATTCTTAACAGAAATGTCTAAGCCTTACTCTATCTTAGAAATGCATTTAAGAAAGCCATCGTTGTTAGACAGATTACCTAAACTAAGAAACAAAACTTCATTGTTATTTTTAGATAATACTTAATTTAGAAAGTTTCGGGTTTCCTGTTGCAATAGTTTACTGAATGAGACTTCATTTTCTCAATTCGTTGTTTCCAAATAAGTAGCAAAAGCTCTCACAATAATTAAAATTTCGTAATAATTTAAGTAAACAGTGGTTTTGGAGATGAAATAAAAGTCAATGCAATAAAGTTAATGTGCTATGTAGACAACGTAATTGATCCAGTCTGACATCTAGACAAATTAATTTTAACATAATAGAATTTATTTTTAGTTCTAGAACAGCTTCTCAATAAATATATTTAACTCTAAAGGAAATGGAATGTATTCTTCTTGTTAAATAAGATTAATTCCGTCTATACCTACTTATTATGGCTTGATACATAGTTTTAATATGGCAGATGTTTAAACTTTTATATTGACTAAATTAATAATTAATTTACAATCTTTTAACACTGATTTGGACTACAGTCGAGTCTCGACTTAAGCGAGGGATGCGTTCCAAGACCCCTCGCGTAAGTCGAAATTTCGCGTTGTGGAAAAAGGTATGTGTAAAAACTTTTACGAACATAACCAATTATTTAACACACTATTAAACACCACCTCAAACTGTTTTAAATCATTTCTTTACTATACATTAGAATTTCTTACATCAAGAACGGAATTTTTAATTTGTATTTTTTTAAAAAAGCTCTATTATTCGACATGAAATATTGTTACGATGCAAAATCAATGATCAATATGAAAGAGGGGCATAAAATAAACTAGTACGGCACGTACAGTATACTAATAAAATAATGTACTATATTGTATGTAGAGTAGATCCAGTAATGATATTCGTACCTTAAAAAAATGAAGATAATGATGGTTTATGCTGCGTGATCAAACCGTTATTCGAATATATATTTTAAATACAGTTTTGCATCGCTAATTCTTTTATAACGTTTCCATCAATGGCAGCACCACTCTTGCAGGTTTCTTCAATTTACAATACAAGAGTAGCTTCTGTTTTCATCATTTTTGCATTTTGCGCAGACACTACTGGGCAAACTTTTACGGATTTCCTTTTCTTGACTTTTAATTGTGCGTATGGAAGTGTCACCCATACCCAATTGTCGTGTTACGTTACTTTGGATAAAACAGCAGTCTTATAGGTGTCATTACATTTCATCATGAATAGTAGTTATTTGTATGCATTAACAAAGCGATGTTCAGACCTAGTACGCTGTGGGAACTTCAGCTGTCAGAGATGCTAATGGAATGAAGGTTCATTTGTGAAAAAAAAAATATTTTTATTAGCCAAGAACAAAGTCGATACTTATGCACCACGATTCTTTTCCGAAAATTTTCGTGTTGCTGGCGATTAATTCGCGTTAGGTTAAAAATTCTTTCTGCGGAAAAAATCGCGTTATAGCCATTTCACGTAAGTCGAATCGCGTTGTAGCAGGAATCGACTGTATTACATTTTCAAATGTATTAAAGCTGTTCAAATATAATGTTTTTGGAGGTATTTTATTCTTTCAGTATACTTTTCGAACGCAGTTACAAAAATTCTGAGACAAACAACTAGTATTATGGGGGGAAAAAAACGAAATACAGCCCAAATATGATGTACGCTTACTGATAGTGGCATTTTATTCCTACAAGAAAACGTAAAATCTGGGCCGTGTTAAAAATTCAAGCTTATTGTTTAAAAACTCACGCATTTCCAATGAAGTAGTGGGAAAAAAATTGGTAATCTCTTTCTTAGTTTTTTTTTTTGTTTTTGTTTTTGTTTTGTTTTTGTTTTTGATTTTTGTTTTTGTTTTTGATTTTTGTTTTTGTTTTTAATAAAAATTATTTTTTTTTGTTTTTAGATACAATTTTATTTATTGCATCTGTACTAACAACTTTTTGAAAATCTGCGTTTTTGTTGGCATTTACAAGTACAGGGTACGGCAAAAAAAATTTGGACAAAGTTTGCATCGTCGAATAGAAGTAAAATAATTTATTTTTAATAACGGTCTTTATTTATTTTTGTCTCTCACTTTATCAGAAAATAATTTAAAATATATATTCTAGTTTATGCATTGTTTTTCGGTTTTCTTACAATTTTAGGAAAAATACCTGCTATGTTAAAGCTGTATGAAAACATTATCATATAATCTTTATGCTACAATATGATTAAAGTGAAAAACAACGCAAATAAAGCACAAATATTGGAGAAGATACAGCATATAGCTATTTCAAGGCTACGATGGAGCCTCTTCATCAGTGCAGAAAGCTCACTTGCACAACCAAAAGTTGCGAGAGAACTCTGGCAAACAGTATTTGATGCAATGTGCCATTTCAAGTAGCTTGGAAATGATAGTCGACGTCCAGAAAGTGTTCAAAAATAAACAGTGAACGTTTTCGTTGATCGTCAGGCCATCCAAAAAATAGTCCAATGAAATCCTTGGGTTTCCACAAGAGAAGCCGTTCGAGAGACGGAAATTTCTGACCGATACTTGCGACTAAGGGCAAAAACAGAACTCGGACAGAAGCTTTACAAGTTCCAAAATGTTCAGCCCTTTGCTAAAGAAAATAAACTCGTCTGACTCCACATATGCCAGAAACGTTTGAGACGGGCCATAAGTCCGCGATGGAAGAGGGGGGGATACCTTTCATTGACTTACCGTTCAACCAACTCATAGCCACCAGAGCGACGGGATTTAGTTTGTAAACACTCCAAGCATTTTAGAAAATATTAAACATCGCGAAAATCTGAACTTAGACTTGGTCTGTAATAGAATCAACACAAGTGACAAAAATCTCTGTTTTTTTTTTTTTTTTTTTTTTTTTTTTTTGTGGATGAGGGCAGTAAAATGAATCAAAAAGTGTACCAGAAGGACATTTTAGAAGGTATTGTACTTCTGTGGGCCTAAGAGCACTTCAACAACACTGTAAAAAAATTCCGAAACGTTACTGGTTATCTGCGTGGAACGTTTCGGGATTTCAGAGGTTTTCACCTATTTCCCCGCAGAATCAAGTATCTTCGCAAAAAAGTTTCCTGAATTGCTAAAAGATGCACAAATGCAGACATTTCACTGGTGTGAACGATATTTTTTGCTACCAGTTTAAAGAATGACTGAGCATGTTTATAAGGTGTATCGGCCTCAATTTGATCACGGCCCGTCCAGATTGACTAAACTCCCATTGGGAGCAAATAAGTCACTGGATAGCTGCAGCCTTGCGAGGCAGGAATTGCAGGCAAGAAGTATGGTTGGTTCTTGATTGCAATTATTCGCGCAGCTTTGGCCATGGTCGCGGTAATGCCTTCTGGATCTTTCTTGGTAAACCAGGAAGGTTCTAATCAAATACATTAAACCTATTTAATTTTTGTAGAAGGTTCATGACTGGCTTTAACAGGGGATATTTCCCAGCATTTCAGGAAGGTTACTTAATTATATCGGAAAACGTACCTGGTTTATGTAAGAAATGTTACTGGTTCAAATTGGGCACATCAGCTGCCTATTATTTTCCAGGAACGTTTCTGAATCGTTTTTACAGTGAATGAAGACTGGACATTTTCATTTAACTGCACACCAATTCATATGGTTAAAAAGACAAAGTGGTGTAAGGCGCATTGTTTCTGACATGATATCATCTGTAGAATGAATGCTTTACTCGATAGACCTCAACCCCATTCATTTCACTGTACGACCTATTTTAAAGTCAAAGTTCTACCCTAAACTACATAAAAGTTGGGACTCTCTAAACTAACTGCTTTATAGGAAACAGGATTGATCAAAGGTAAAAAAATTGCGGCCTTTGGTTGAAATTTTCAATAAGCAGTTGCAGCTCTGTATCACTGCAAAAGCCGGCTAGATTGAAACCAATGAAATTGATTGATTGTGAAACATCTACTTATATTATTATTATTTGTGTTTCGTTAATTTCTCTATTTTTAATAAAGTTACAGGGAAAATTGCTTGTCCGGAATTTTTTTGCCGCACTCTGTAAAAATAGGTTTAGAGTTTTTATGCTTTAGAATCGCTTAATCAGCTGTGGGGACACCCACGAATATTCCTCCTTCGTCTTCATCATTATCATCAAAAACGGCAACTTCACGGTGATTGAAGATTCTTTTACAATAAGGCTTTTTGCATTTAAAAGCAGCTATTATTTGTTTGTTCCGTAGAGGAAAATAGTGTGACAACTTATTTATAATTTTGTGAAATGGAATGATATCAAGACTTTTTTGTTGGAGGGAAATTGTAAAAAAAAAAATGTTATCTTTTACTGTATAAGTGAAGTTGCTTTTTCGCATAGAACTGATGACATTCCATGTTTATGCAATGATGTCAATTTTAAAGGTTTCATTAATTCTGAACACAAGCATGTAATCACTGGTCATTTGGATATTATTAGAAACATAAATATCAGATATTTGATGAATTTTGGTACTAAATTCAGGCTTAATATTCCTTGTAAACTTAACCAAACAATTTAAAAAACTTTAAAGAAAATGTTTTACACTTCATCGAAAAAGTCGCATATTCAAACGCTATACCTTTCGAAGCTTTCCAGAAATGGAAAAATCAATTAATCACAGAATTTTAAACATTTTTTGCCAAACAGATTGACACTGTAAAAATGATTCAGAAACGTTCCTGGAAAATTACGGGCAGCAGATGTGCCCAATTTCTGCCAGTAACATACTTTGCAAAAACCAGGAACGTTTTCCACTAATATTCAGTAACTTTCCTGAAATTATTCCGGAATATTCCTAAAAAATTCAGAAATTTTCCTGTTTGCACCCAGTCGCTTCTCTGGAACTTTAGAGTAAACTTAAGTAAGCACAATATAATAGCTTGGCACCTTCCTGAGTTATTAAGAAAGTTCTATAAGCAATATTGCAAACATGACCAAACCTAAGCAAGAATTGCAAGTAAGAAACGAGAATTTTACTTGCCTGCAATTCCTGCAAAGTACCGTAGTCCATACTTATTCGCTCCCTTTGGGAGCTTAACTAGCATGGACACAGGCCATAATTGAACTTATGCCGATGTACTTTATAAATACGCTCAGGTAATCTTTAAACTGGGAGCTAAAATATTTTTCACAACAGTGAGAAGTCTGCATTCGTGCAACTTGTAGCAATTCAGGAAAATTTTTGACAATGATACATGATTTTTTCAGGAAGTGGATAAAAACCATAAAAATCCCGTAACGTTACACCGAAATACTCAGTAATGTTTTGCAATTCTTTAACGGTGAATAGTAAAGAATACCAATACCAAAATTTGAAAAAAGACGACCTTGTATTCAGGTAAGTTTCAAGGAAAAAGGAGACATGACACTTGAATTTTTAAAATTAATTTTCTGCCACTTGCCATATACCATTCTCTTCAGAAATAAATGAATTTCTTGAATCTTAACCTGCTTTTCTCGAATAGTGTGATGACTTTCAGAAAATCAAGTGCAAAACCAAGTTCTCTTTATATTTTTACAGAGCAAAAAATCTCTGTTTTGTTACATACTGTAATTTGAATAAACTTATTATCAGCAAATAATATTTAGGTTAACTTTTATCTTTTAAGGTCTAGTTAAACATTTTGGTAAGTAATTTCAAATTTCTTTTACTTCAACCATGAAATAGGTCCACTACCGAGGCGACAATCTGATGTCCTTCCGTTACCGAAGTACTACATCTCCTTTAGTTCACCAAGAACCTATTCGGTATAGAAACTAATGTTTTTTTATGGAAAGTAGAATTTTGACCCTTGTCAAGGAGGCATAGCTAAAATTGTAATAGATATTTAATTTATATGGTTTTTAATTTTAACGGAAACACAAAAAATATATACATACGGTAACGGAAGAACATTTATCTATAAGCTAATACAGGTTAATGTTTCAGAAAGCTAGTAGAAAACAAACTATTGTTTAAAGTTAGTAGTCACATTTAAAACATATATCAGTAATATTTGAACAAAAATTGTAAGTGCTAAAAAATAAACTTATATTTAAATTATTTAAAAAAATGTTTTGTAATTGTATTTCTTCTATTTTATGTGATCAAAATCATGAAAACTACGCTAAAAAATTCCTAAGCATGTGAAAATCATTTTGGTTTGACATGTTTGTAATAAGACAAGCCAATTCAAGCAGAAACATTTGCTTACAAACTTGAAATTTATATTGGAAGAATACAATATTTTGCAACTGTTTTCATGTTTGTTGCCACAAATCACAGGAAAGGACTACTGAGAGCACTGGTTTAACTGTTAAACGTACTACAAAGAGATCAGTGAATTCAAAGATCAACTTTTGCGAAGATGAATTAATATCCATTTTCATCCTAACACACAAAATATGCACTGTTTGAACCTTTTAACAAGTTATGTTATTGAAATTAGTAAGTACTTCAACAAATCGAAGGAGGATCTCACTTCAAAAACAACAGGCCGAGGACAGTTATAAATGTTGCTAAAAATGAAGATACAGCTGAATCAAAAACACCAAACCATTAAGAATATGCCAAATAATTCATTAACGTTAGTACAAGTTTTGTTAGTTGGATGGAAGGGAAAGAAACTAACAAAGAGCAATATTGGACAGGTATTTCATGTAGATAATAAAGGAATAGAAATAGTTTGTTTGAGAATGCATAATAATGTGGGAATGATCTTTGTATTTCCTGAGAAAGAAGATAAATGTTCTACGGATTATGATAAACGTATTGAGTATTTAAAGAATTCAGAATTGTAACAGATGGCTCATTCATTAGATATCATTGTTTCAGACTGCTGTATTAGCTAAATAAATGTTTTTTAGTTGAAATTTACCAAGTTTAATTCCTTTAAACTTCTTGTCCTTCCGTTACCCTTAAAAATTGCATTATTTATATGCTTAAAATAATTATTTTTTTAAACTAGAGGTGAAATTGTAATGATTGAACACTCCCGTATGTGCCCTTATTTTTATACAATTTTCCCTTTCACAGTTTAGCTGATCTTTTGGGGAGAACATGATAGTGTGAAAATCATGTTGCAAAAACGTCCTTCCGTTACCGTATTGTAATTTTTTTTTCTTTTTTAAGTTACTAACAAAACATTCTTGGCTTTGGCTTTTTTAGCAACTATGATGTAAATAAAAGGCTATGCATCAGTTTTTGAAAAAATATGTATTTTTTAATATGCTTACAGACAGAAATCCGTCAATTTTTTTTTGCAAAAACCGTCTTTTCTTTACGCTGGAATTCACCATTCACCAATTATTTGAAAAAAAGTTTTATTTTTGTTCCTATTGACAAAGCAACTAATAACATTGGCATAATTTGTAAACAATTTTATATTAATCGAGTCTGGCAGAACTTAACTCCTCTTTTCATTCGATAAATCGAATCTCAACACAGATATCATTCTAAAACAGTTCATTGCATACAAAAAATTCTGCCATTAAAATTTTTCACACAACTTTCCTCTTTCAAATTCTCAGTCTCTGCCTTTTATTTTTATGACATCTAAATTCTATAAATCACCAATTAAATTTCAATTGATTTGCTAAACAAGAAGTTTAGGTAAAAATATCAACATTAAGTTGCAACTTATTAAATATATATATATATATATATATATATATATATATATATATATATATATATATATATATATATATATATATATATATATATATATATATATTCCTGTAAAACAAATATGTTCATACCAGCTACTTCTTGTGTATAGATAACAGCTTTGAAATTTTGAAAAAATTACAATGCACACCTAAATCTATTCATATTTTTGACTTTGGGAGTTTGTTTCGTGACATTCCCATCCAAGATCTGTTGAAAAATCTGTTAAAGCTTTTTGATACTTCTCATATTGGTGAGGAATTTCGAATTGATAAGAATTTTTTAACAGTGTTTGTCATTTCTGCTTTTCTAATAATTTTGTGACTTTCAATAATTTTACTTTCAAACAGGCATATGGAATTGGCATGGGTTTAAATTATTCTAGCACGGCTGCTAATTTATATCAATTTTTTTAAGAGATCAATTGCACTGTTTAATATTATAAAAAACACGATATCTTTAGATATATGGATGACATCCTGATTCTCAACAAAAATATGGAGGAAGAATTTAAACTAATTTACCCACAAAACTTGCAATTAAATAAAGACAATGATGACACACAGTCTGCTTATTTGTTTGGTATATTACTTTTAAAATCGTTATTTCGGGCCTCATCATGGGTAATTATGATAAAAAAGATAATTTCAATTTTTACACCAAAAGTATGCCACACTGGTTTATTAACTTACATAAAAAAGTCTTCATAAATATTTTAATTGGGCAGTTAAACAGATTTTTAAATATCTGCAACAACAAATTTCAATTTAATAAGCAAATTTTAAATTTGCTGCCAATTTATTCTACTACAATTTTTATACTGCTAATTTTACATTCTATTGTTTTAATTTATCCAAAAACTCTTTTCCACAACATCGACGATTAATGTCTTCACCCAATTAATTGCAAAATGGCAACAGGTCTACTGGGTAGCTTTGATGATAAAAAGCGCTCAAAAGGCGGGCGTTTACAGGATGTGGAGCCCTTAATCACCTGTTAAAATTGGGATGAAACTGGATGTGATGTACCTGGTTGACGGATACATTGGCGTGTTCTTGTTGAAAAGTTTTATTTGGAATAAAATGGGTACGTAATTTGTTTCTCTTTTATTTGCAGGTCTGAGCTGGCTGGGTTGGTAATACATGTCAACTCTTTTCATAATATCTCTACTAAAGTGCACTGCAATGCCAGCGCAAAGCTGCTAGAAACAGAAACAGTACAAACATATTCATTAATAAACAATCAATATTAATTGGAAATTGCAAAAAGCAAGAACACAGAAACAACACCAAAATGCAAAAGTTGACCGATACTTTCTAAAGGAGAGGACCGGTTCCTAAGTTCACAAGGACCTTTGTTTAGCAAAAGTGAAGGTCCCAATAACTTGCTAACCTCCCCGAGAGCCTTAGGGGAAAATTGAACATGAAAACATACCTGTGAGAGCCTTGGAGGCAAATTGAACACGAAAACAAACCTGTAAATTAAAGAACGGTAGAGTTTTAGAGTGAACCTTCAAATGGAAGCAACAATCAAAATGCAGACTTTTAAAAAGAAATGACTTGCAAGCGCCAGGCAAAAATGCAGTTAGGACACTGCTGCAGCGGAACATAGAGTTGAAAAACATGGAGTTGAAAAACCCTGGAGAGGAAATAAAAATACTGGAATGGAAATTACATCAGAATTTTTCAGGATAGGTCCCAGCAGACCTTCATAGCTTTTCGTGCTCAATTTTTCTCCAAGGCTCTCACAGGTATGTTTTCATGTTCAGTTTTCCTCCAAGGCTCTCGGGAAGGGTAGCAAGTTATTGGGACCTTCCCTCTTGCTAAACAGAAAGAGCCTTGAGAACATAGGAACCGGTCCTCCCCTTGAGAAAGTATCGGTTCCTGGTTCACTTTTTACATTTTAGTGTTGTTTCCGTGTTCTTGCTTTTTGCAATTTCCAATCAATTTTTATGTTTTTTTATTGATATATATATATGTATACAGTGGCTCCTAAAAGAGTTCGTATACCTTGAAATTTTGAAGTAAAACCAAAATAACTCAAAACTGAATTCGAATATGAAGTCCAATTTTTTGTCACACCATTCCTATGCCATTCTGAATAAAACCCAGTAGTTTTTTTTTTTTTTCAAAATATTGCCAGATTTTTTTTTTTTTTTTTGAAAGTTGTCAAAAAACGAAGAGAAAGAGAAAAAATACGCCACAAAAGTCATCGTACACTGAAATATTTTCGAATAAATTCATGATTAAAATTATCATATGTGGTTTTTTTTTCAATCTTTTTGCATTGTAATGACACTGTAAAGTCATTTACCTTTAATTTTTTGTTTATTTATTCTCTAATATTCTGCTTATTATTTTTAAATGAGAGGTATGCGTAAAAAACAACAAACACGATTCGAAATTTGATTTTTCCCCCTCACAGTAGACATAAATTGGTTTAAAATGTCTCTAAATTAGTTAATTTATACCATTCTACAGTGAAGTGCTTGATAAAATGATTTAAAAACAAGAAACGGATCGAAAATAAGGTAAGAAAAAGTCAACTGGCAAAGTTAACAAAGCGTGATCGGAGGTTTACAGTTAAAAAAATTATGAAAAATACACATTTGAGTGCTGAAAACGTTTCTACAGAATTGAATGAAACATTTTATGTTTAATTTTTCACCTAAAATTGTTCGCCAAGTTCTCTGATTAGCTGGATTAACTGGATCTGATTAGCTGGATTCTGGGACCTCTTCATGCAGAAATTTTCTTGATCTTGCGAAAAACAGTAAGCTTACGCTTTCCGTTGTAAAATCAATGGTAAATAAGCTCAAAACGTTTTGGAACAACGTCTTACTTATAGATGAAAATTAATTTAATATTTTAGGTTAAATTGTTGTATATCTGTCAATAGAAGAAAAAATGAGGAATTTAATCTTAAGAACTTAGTTGGATCAGTTAATCAGGACGGTGAATGTGTTTTTGTGTGAGGGTGCATAACTGCATCAGGACTTGGAAATTTAGAATTTTTAGAAGAAATAATGAATCATGCTGTTCATTTAAATATTTAAAAAAACAATTTAAAACTTTTTGGCCCGAAATTTGATAATCGGAAACAACTTTGTTTTTTATCAAGATAACGATAAGAAGTTCACGTTTGCGTTTGATGCCTCAAAAATTGCCCTTAAACTTAGAAATATCTCCTCAATCGCCAGATTTACACTTAATGGAACATATTTGGAGATAGCTGGTGACTAGATTACGAAAATACACTATTGAAACGAAAAGCGAACTAGAAACAGTAAGACTCGAAGAGCGGCTGAACACTTACTCAGAAATTGCATAAAAAAAGAAAGAAAAAACAATGATATCTATTCCCAGAAGTTTAAAAGCTGTTGTTGATACTGCATGATATTCTACTAAATAATAATTTTGTAAAAAGTTAGATTATTTACTAATTTTAGACTTTTGTGAGATAAAATTTCCGGCACTTTATGTTTTTTTTTATTTTTAAAAAATTAAGTTTTAATGTTTTATTAAAAAATTTCGTGTAGTTTTGTTAAAAATAGATCACAGATCTTATAATTAAATACCTATTCTGAAATATTAATTCTAACCAATGCATGGACATTATTTCATTGAAAGTCAAAGGTGTACGAACACTTTTGAGAGCTACTGTATATATGCATGTATGTATCTTACAAGCGCTTCAATCCTTATTTTAGCAATTTCCATAGCACTCTCATATCGTCCCCTAGAAAGCATCTCGTTCGATGGAAGTGAACACTTACTTAGTTCTTTTCTGTGTGTCCGAATGAAAGCGGAATCCCCAAAGAGCATATAAACAAGGGATCCGGAGAGATTTTCAGCCGGATAGAAGCAAGAAAGTAGATTACGTCATTGAAGTAAGTCCGATAAGGTATTTCATTCGGTATTAGCCGAGACGGGATTTTCGGGAATGAGACATAGTTCAGTTTGGTACTACTTTCAATAAAGAACGTCAGTTCATCACGGGGAGTCCAAATACAGGGATAGAAAAAAGTCGATTTGGATTTAAGCTCACCAATATTTGATGTGATCACAGTATCATGAGATAAATTTTTGTTTCTTTTTTGTAATGGTACATGTAAAAAATCTTATGAAGAGAATTTCTTTTTCTTTTATTTACTTGTTGATAAACTTTTAAAAGAGTTTTTCTTTAATGTACTCCGCATACGTTTCATTTCAATGGCATAGTGTTTTATACACTGTAAAAACGATTCAGAAACGTTCCTAGAAAATAATGGGCAGCTGATGTGCCCAATATCTGCCAGTAACATATCTTGCAAATTCCAGGAACTTTTTCCGCTAAAATTCGGTAACCTTCCTGATACTATCCTGGAAGTCTCCTGAAAAATTCAGAAATCTCCCCGTTTAAAACCAGTCATATCTATGGAAGCAACATCTTGACATTATTCTGATTTATCAAGGAAGTTAAAAGCGCATTATTGCAAACATAGCCAAAGCTATGCCAGAATTGCAAGTAACGATAATTTTACTTGCCCGCAAATCTTGCAAAGCAATGCAGTCCACATTTTTTCGCTCCCTTTGAGAGCTTAATTAGCATGGACGGGCCGTACTTGAAGTAAAGCCGATACACTTTATAAATACTCTCAGTTAATCTTTAAACTGGGAGCTAAAAATATTTTTCACAACATAAAAGGTCTGCATTCTTGTGACTTGTAGCAATTCAGGAAACTTTTTGTCAAGAATACTTAATTTTTCCAGGAAGTGGATAAAAACCATTAAAATCTCGAAACGTGACACGGAAGTACTTAGTAACGTTTCGGAATTTTTTTACAGTGTAGTTAAAATCTAATAAATAGCTGATATTTTTTACCATTCCCATTTAAACCTTTTAGAAGCAAAGGGATGTAAAAACCAAAATTACAGATTTTGAGATACAAATAGTAAGTTGAAGTAACTTTTAACTTTTTTAAGGAACATGTTAGATGCTGATTTACAGCAAGATTTATAGAAAACAATTTCAGTTAGAGTCTACTTACGGTTGGCATAACTTGCGCAAGTAATTTTATTAGCATGCTCAGGGGTGATATATCCTCTTAGGTGCCGTTGATTCGCTTCCTCGGATTTAATGAGCACGAAACTCCACAAGTCTACTGTGTAAAGTTAAAAAAACCTTCGAATTACGAATTTCTTTAATTATTAATAATTTTAAGCATTGGGACAAATTAATAACTCTTAAATTTAGTGCACTGATTTAATTTTTTGTAAAGAAGGCAAATAAGTAGTGTCGAACTAAAGCAAGAAGTTTCGTACAAACCTAATTTCCCGTATACCAAGATCGACTTTCTAGTATCCAATCAATATTCTCTTAACTAGCTGCGACTGCAAATCGTGTCAAACATAACTTTTCAACATTTTGAGCTGATTTCTGGAAACAAAATATACGCCTCGCTTATCTGAAAAATTAGATAAGCAAAAAAAAAAAAAAAAACAATAATAATAAAGAAAATTAATTTGAATTCTGAAATTTTGAATTTAAATCATGCTTTTCACAATCACGAGCTGCGACAGGATCCTACTCATTGGGGTTATTGTTTCTAGAAGCGGCTCCAGTCCCCGCAAGCCTGTCCCTCCTCTTGGGTGTTACGTGTGTATAATTGTGTATGTGTATGTGTAGGCTTGTGTGTGTGGGCAGACCTGTGTTAGATGTACGTTGGCGTGTTTGTGCGTAAAGGCGTGTGTGTATATGTATAAGCGTGCGTGTGAGTAGGACATGGACGCCATTGCCCAAGAGAAGCGAATTACGAGGGACAGTGCTCAGGATTAGAATAGCCGCTCCTGCAGAGGACGGTGGGGTTGAAAAAGGAACCAAACATCAAGGATGGTCAAATGAAAACAATTAGCAATCGTTATTGCTCCATTATATTAATAGCATCTTTTACACAAAGCAGCTAATATATATTTTGTATTTTAAAAAAAACTTTGATCGCTTTTAAAAGGAAATAAAAATTAAACAATATGCTCGTTAAAATAATATCACAATCACAAAATATTTAAAAAAAATCGTTTGCTTTTCCCAGTTGCCCCCTCCCTCCCAATGTTAAAAAAAATAAATGAAAAACATTTAAAATGATAATTTAGGTGATGATAACTTAGTGACCAGTGAGGGAGCGAAGCGACCCGATGAAACTACGTATGCAGTTCAGGGGGATGGCGAGCGTAAGGGAGCAGGGGGCTGTAGCCCCCTAGTATATACAGTGGCTCCCAAAAGTGTTCGTACACCTACGACTTTTAATGAAATAGGCCCCTATCCATCGGTTAAAATTCATATTTCGGGATAGGTATTTAATTATAAGATCTAAGATTTATTTTTAACGAAACTACACGAAAAATTTTAATAACATATTAAAATTTAATCTTTCAAAAATCAAAAACCAAAAAGTGGCGGAAATTTTGTCTCACAAAAGTCTTTGTACACGTTAAAAAATGTCTACATGTTATTGAATAATCTAACTTTTTATTAAGTTATTATTTAGTAGAATATCTTTCACACTACATCCACAGCAACATTTGAGCGTCTGCAAATATATTTCAATGTTTTTTTTTTTTTTTTTTTTTTGCAATTTCTGAGTAAGTGTTCAACCACACTTTGAGTCTTATTGGTTCTAGCTCTCTTTTCGTTTCAAAGACGTATTTTTGTAATCTAGCCTCCAGATATCTCTAAATATGTTACATTAAGTTCAAATCTGGAGATTGAAGGCATATTTTCTAAACTTTAGGACGATTTTTGGAACAGTACACGCAATTGTTGAAAACCGTGTGCTTCTTATCGTTATCTTGATAAAAACAAAGTTGTTCCGATAACCAAATTTTGGGCAATTTTTTTAATTGTTTTTAAAAATATTTAACTTAACAGCGTAATTCCTTATTTCGTCAAAAAAAAATCCAAACTACCAAGTCCTGAAGCTGATATGCACCCTCAGACAAGAACACCTTCACCGTCCTGATTAACTGATCCAACTAAGTTCTTAAGATTAAATTCCTCATTTTTTCTTCTATTTACAATTATACAACAATTTAATCAAAAATCTTGAATTTATTTTTGTGTGTAAGACGTTATTCCAAAACGTTTTGAGCTTATTTAGCATTGATTTTACGACGGAAAGCGTAAGCTTTTTGTTTTTCGCATGAACAAGAACATTTCTGCAGGAGGAGGTCCCATTTAATCCAGTTAATCAGATAACTTAGAGAACAATTTTAGTGAAAATTAAACGTAAAATGTTTCATTAAATTCTGCAGAACCTTTTACAGCACTCAAATGTATTTTTCAGTTTTTTAACTGTAAATCTCCGACCACGCTTTGTTAACTTCGCCGGTTGACTTTTTGTTACCTTGTTTTCGTTCCCATTCTTTTGTTTAACCCATTAAGCGCCAAGTCTCCCATTTTGGGAACCTTCAATTAAAATTTTTTTCATCATCAAGTAATTAAGATATCATTTTGAAGTTTTTTGAAATGAATGATAGAGAACCAAACTTTATTGGTAATTTTTTCAAAAAGGTTTGGAATGTAAATTCTTTTTTGAAAAATATTTAAATTTTGCGAATTTTTCTTGTTTTTGCATTACACGGGGAAAAAATCCCCTAAAAATAATAAATACAAATGCAGGAAATTAGGAATATGGAATATGAAGCTCAATAGACCTTTTTTCAAATCACATCCAACAGAGGCCAAGAAAAATAATTTAAAGTAGTTTTAGAGGACTTTATTTACAGAAGTCCCAAAATGGGAGACTTGGCGTGTTCTGATTAGCAGAGCAAGTCATGCCCAGTAGAAATCATTTTCACCCATTTTGCATGAATGAACTCTCCCCTTTTTTCCTGTTGAAGTCACAGCCCCCTTTGTAGTTTCTCATTGTAAACACTCTTTTGTTGTTCAAAGTCAAGAGCAGGTGCTTTCATCAAAACAAGTAACATTCCATTCGTTTAGAAGAAAGTTCTGAAAAAACAGGGGTGCCAATCCTCCCTAAGGAGGATGACGCATCTCTCTGAATTTCTACAGATCACGAAAGATATTTCCGTAAACGGAGTTCAAATTCCCTTTAAAAATATTCCTCCTCCTCCCATAAAAATATTTTGTAGCTCAGTCAGCTCCATGCTCCCCTCCTCCTTGAGGGCGCTCCCCCTTCAATTAGGGAGATTGAATTTCAATAGAGAAATTTCTTCACCTTTTTTTTTTTTTTTGAAATCAAAAATGTTGTAAGAATTTTTGACTTTGCTACGAGCTTCAGACACTATTAAAATAATATATTTTAGCTTAAAACAAGAAGATGAGTGCAGTATCACTTGTTTGTGAATCGCCAAATTCTTTTCAGATAGTTGAGAAAAAAAAAAAACTTTAATCGAAATCGTTTAGATCACAGATAATGCGATAAATGTCTCACTTTATATTTTTACCATTTATCGTAATTTGTTGGATGAAATCGGAGAAACTATGACCGTTGATAATTCCTCAATGCGAAGCATGCTAGACATTTATCTCTAAAAACATTATGATGATGAATAAATCATGTCATCAAACATTTTGTGAGGCAACCAAAATGTTGACTGCAAAAAAACTCTTGCCTATAATAACACAATTACACCATCAGGGAGCCCAAAAATATCTTAGTTCCATTTTATAAGATACATTTTATATAGTGTGGTGGTGTGTAATGGTAAATGACATTTCATGTCAACATGTCATTGTCATTTACTATTGCTCGATCCCCCTACATGGTTAATAGAAAAAAGGTACCTCTTCTCTTTTTTTGTATGAAAATCCTAAGGTTTTTTGCTAAAAGGTAGTAAAATGTGTGAGAAAGTTCCGTTTTGTATAAAAATGTATAAGAAGGAATGGAACAAGAATGAAAACCAGACACGGAGTGATGTACGGGCAGAGGGAGGGGGGGGGGAGACGTTCTTAAGGGCCCCAACGGCTCAAGAAATTCAAAATAACTAGCATACCAATACTTATTAATGTTGCAAATATACACTGCTAGCCTCTGGGGCTGACCTCCACAGCTTTTGTTGCAAGGGTGCCCAAAATGTATAGCTTTGGGTGTCATGAAAAGTTAAAAGTTCTACATTTCAAAGCTTGAATATATTAAATATGTACATAAAGTACCAATACCTAGCCATATTAATTACATAAAAACGATTTTAGGGCTTTCTAATTGGATTTAGCCAGAAATTATTCAAGTATCAACATAGTGGCAGGGATATGTATGTTGTCCCCATTAAACGCCAAGTCTCCCATTTTGGGACCATACCATATGTCCTAACCTAATAAATATTTTTGCGAAATTTCAGCTACATATGATTAGAGATGTGTATTGAATATCAAAACACATGAAAACTTAAGTATTTTCAATGTGGTTCATATAGCGGCGCTTAATGGGTTAAAGCATTTTATCGAGCACTTCACTATAAAATGGTGTAAACTAACTAGTTTACAGACATTTCACGCCAATTTACATCTACTGAGAGGAAAAAAAAGAATGGTGTTTGTTGTTTTTTTTACGAATAACAGCCATTTTAAAATAACAAACAGAACATTGGGAATAAATAAACAAAAAATTAAAGCCAAATGACTTTACAGTGTCAACACAATGCAAAAATAATAGAAAAACGACATGTGATAATTTTAACAATGAATTTATCTGAAAATATTTTAGTGTACGATGACTTTTGTGGCGTATTTTTTCTCTGTCTCTTCGTTTTTTGACAAATTACAAGAATAAAATCAGGCAATGTTTTTAAAAAATCTACTGAGTTTCATTTGGAATGGCATAGGAATGATGTGAAAAAAAAAAATAGACTTCATATTCGAATTTAGTTTCGCGTTGTTTTGGTTATACTACAAAATTTCTTCCTGATTTATCACGGAAGTTCAAAGCATTACTGCAAATATGGCCAAAGCTAAGCTAGATTTGCAAGAACGTAACGAGAATTTTACTCACCTGCAATTCTTGCAAAGCAACGTAGTCCATACTTATTTACTCCCTTAGGGAGCTTAATTAGCACGGAGAGACCGCACTTGAATAGAACCCGATACACCTTATAAATACGCTCAGTTAATCTTTAAACTGGGAGCTAAAAATATTTTTTCACAACAGTGCATTCAGGCAGCTTGTAGCAATTAAGGAAACTTTTTTGATATTGATACTTGATTTTTCCAGTAAGTGGATAAAAACCACTAAAATCCCGAAACGTATCACGGAAATACATAGTAACGTTTCGGATTTTTTTTACAGTGTACATAAAAAATAATTGTTTTAAAAAATAATCTAAATTAAAAAAATAAGTTACTTTATATATTTTAAAAGGGTTTTTTTCTTCACCCCACTTGCATTATTTATTATTATTTTTTTTAATGTCACCCACCGTATGACAACTCTCAACCATTAACAATCAACTCATTCTCAAATTATTTTCGCTAACCTCTTCCCTCTTCCACCCCAAATATACAATTTAAAACAAATCTGGGCAACAACATCTCATTTTTTATCCGAAATACGCAGCAGAGTACGCGATATGCATACAAACTCCATACTTTCATAAACGAGAAAGATGATAATGTGCGAAACGCTCCAATATTCCAAATGAGGCTACTCCGCACTCTGCTCTCTTGAACACTTCTTTTGGAAGGAAATTTGAGGGGATAACACACGCATGATTGCTCAGTTTAAGAAAAATGATAGTCACTCTCGAAAAATTACGAGAAAGGACAGGAAAAAAAGATGCAACACCTGCTACTGTTAAGGCAACTTTCGCATTCGTTTAGAAACTGCTTAAAATTCTACAGACATCAGTTCGTTTTTCATGAGCTTATAAATGAAGTGACATTTAGAAACTGAATTTTCATCAAAAGAAAAATAGCTAATAAATATTTTGTGAAGTTTTGTGATCGATACGTTTTGCCTGTCAGTGTCAGCAAATACTTTTTCTGATCCTCCAACATAAATTTTCTGTAATTGAAAAAACTTGTTTGATTATTACAATTTATTTCACTTCGTCATAAAAAAAATACTAAGCTTATAATTGAATCTTTCATTTTAAAAACCAATCAAGCTACAAAATTGCCAATTTTAGGAAAACATCTATATCACCATATTAAATTATTCAATGATTATTACATTTGTTTATTGAAAGAAATATATCTAAATATGTATCCTTTTTGGTTTAAAACATTGTAATCCTTATACAGTGAACGCCGATTAATTGAATCAACCGCTTGAATGAATCAAATCGTCAAAAACAGGACGAACTTCAGCTTTATTGAATTAGCCGCTTTATTGAATCATCCACTTTATCAAATAAAACTGTTCAGAACAAACATGATTCATAAACGGCGGACACTGTAGAGAAATTTTAATACGAAGATAAAAATGCTTTTTCGAAATTTTAGAGAGTGTCGCTTGACTGGATTTTGAAATAAACGGTTCAATTACAAAATGAGATCCTTTTTGGTTTTTTTATGTTTTGTTTTACTCGTAATTAAATACAACATGTTTAAATAGTAACGTCATTTGACTAACATTTGCATCAGCATGCCTGGGTTGATAATTATGTGTAAACGAGCATCATCGTACTAAACGGAGAAAAGTGAATAATTCTACTTAAGCAAAACAATCATAAGATTAACAAACATTAAACTGTTTTTCAAATCAGGAATATTCCTGCAAAATAATGGACAGCTATTGTGCCTAAATTCTGCCAGTATCATGCTGGCAAAGAAAAAAAAGGTGACCGTCTAAAAATCAGTAACGCGTCTAAAATCACTTGGAATCTTCAGGAAGAATTTAGAGAACTTGGTATTAAATTCAATCATTTTTCTGGAAAAAAACTGGAGCTTTCCAAGGAATTACGACAAGTTCATAGATATAGCTTGGCATTTTCCTGATTTATTAGTAAACCTCATAAAGCAAATATGACCGAAGTTATTTCAGAATTGCTAAGCAGCTTATTTACCCGAAGTGCTACAGTATCCTTAGACTGTCTTCGTCCTCGATCAGGACTCTGGCAGTCTGGAAAGGCTATAACAGAGTTGAAGGCAAAAGCTCCTATAAAAAAGATAAACCTGACCTAACACTGGGGGCTAAAAAACTTGTTCACAACAGTGAGGTGACTGCATTCATACGACTTCTAGCAATTCAGAAAGCTAGTGGAAACACGTTAAATCCCGAAACGTTACTTGGAACTAGTTTGACTCTTCGGAATTTTCTTTGTGTCGTGAAATATAATTTGTACTTTATGAATATTTCTGCCATTAGCTAAAGCAGGTCATAGCGGCACTAAAAGATGCTAATAAGAGTTCAAGGGAACCTTTTATACTCAGTTGAGTCTGTTTTCTAGAAATGCTGTGAGCATAACTGCGATTAATGATGCTTCCTCTCGTTACCGGAAATTACCAGAAATTTTAAAGTTTCTAAATAATTGAGAACTGTCATATAATTCATTTACTTCTTTTATGTTCATGATTTTTTACTACAACTGCATTAGAAAAGTTCATTGAGAGATTTTGTTATACGAAAAGCGCTCATTTGTATGTTGTTGCTGTTGTTGTTGTTGTCGTGTGGCAGCTAGGCTGGCAATTTGGGGTGCGCTGCTTCACTTTTCCAATTGTCCGTAATTTGGTGTGAAATCCGACATCCACAGTACACACATGCCATAAGGTCCTATTTATAGGGTTGACAACTATTCACAGCAAAACAACACATTCACACAAAGAGAGGACAAGAAAAGGAGAGAGAAAGTACATCCATTCCCGAGCCGGGATTTGAACCCCGGACCTCCCAATCGCAGTCAGCTCCTCTGGCCACTAGACAAGGTGGACGGCTGCTATTGACGTGTCCACAGTGAATAAACACTGCAGAAAGATTGGATGTTATGCCTCAAGAAATTACACGTTTTTATTTATTTACAGATAAAACAAGTACTACTTATAGCACACACAGATAAAATAACGGT